>NC_141899.1:16802161-16934593 GCF_030686135.1 Camelina sativa | reverse complement strand
GCATCAAGAAGAATAATGAATGGCAAAGTATTTCAATGTTTAGTTTGCAAGTAGATTTTTAAAAATTGTCTTTTTAATGTTATGTTATTTCTTTTCGCTTGTAAAACTTTTAAAATGGTGTTAATCCTATAAACAGTTTAGTTAAACATGAGTAGTTTGTTCAAACTTGCCTAATATACGAGGTTATTGCTTAAAAACCTGTTTTCTAAAAGGTTAAATCTTCTAAAACGGGTTAATATTCTTTTTAGTTTTAAGGGTTTAAAAGGTTTTAAAAGAGCTTTAAAAGATGAAAAACCTTTTAAAACCTTGTATAACCTTTTAAAAGAGGTTTTAGAAATTTTTGAAAACTTTTTAAACATCTTTTAAAACCTTTTAAAAAACCTTTTAAAACCATTGAAACTTAAAAACCATTAAAAATTATTGCTGGTATATAAACGTGATCACATCAAGAAGAATATTGAATAGAATAGTTTTTCAATGTTTAGTTTGCAAGTATATTTAAAAAAATAGTCCTTTTAATGTTAAGTTATTTCTTTATGCTTGTAAAACCTTTTAAATGGTGTTAAACTGTTTATAGGTTTTAAAAGGTTTTAATAACCTTTTAAAATCTTTTAAAAGGTTAAATCTTCTAAAACGGGTTAATATTATTTTATGCTTTAAAAGGTTTTAAAAGGTTTTTAACACTTTTAAAAACCTTTTAAAACCTTTAAAAACTTTTATTATTTTATGCTTTAAAAACTTTTAAAGCTCTCTTAAAACCTTTTAAAACCTTTTTAATTGGTTTTAAAACCTTTTAAACGGGCATATAAATCTTTTAATTCTTTTAAACCTTTAAGATTATATCTTGTTTTTAGAAATTTTAAAAGGTTTTACAAATAGTTTATAATGATATATATCTTTTCGGTTTGCTTTTTTAAAAGCTTTACAAGTTGTTTCTAATATTAAAACAGTAACCTCTGAATAAATCTTTTTTAAAATAGAGTTTACAAGAGCAGAGACTGAAATGTTTAATTAAAAAGAACCAAAACAAGATAAATTATTCAAGAGTTCTTAAAAAATAGATATGAACTATCTCAGTTTCCTCTCCCAGCATATTGATTAGTCATCTCTCTAGCCATGGCTTCAAACCTTCTCCTATCAGATTTGTAGAGGTTGGCAAGATATTCAATGGTCTGTCCCTCATCATTGACCTCTGGTTCAATCAACTTCTCCACTAATTGCTTGAAAAGCTTAACAATGGACATGGGAGTCCAACAGTCGGTCCTCAAAACTTTTAGGTGAATGCCTCCCCTATCTGCTACATTTGGGTGGCAAATTCTTGTGATGAAAACAACCTGCATAATCAAGATATTTTATTTAAAAAACTATTGAGTTGCTGCAAAAAAGGAGTCCTAATAATCATGCTTGCTAAAATAAAAAAGGAGTATAATCAAAAATAGATACCTTGGGGGGGGGGACTTCTTGGATAATCAGGTGGAAATGTAATCCTAAGTTTAAACACTCCCCCTTCATAAGGAGTATTCACCGGTCCGATTAGAGTAGCCTCCCAACGGAAAATGTCGTCATCAACAGTTACTAAAAAAAAGGCAAACACTCAATCTCTTTTATCCTTAAAAGTAAAACAAATCTACTCTGAAGATGTATGTGTTTACCTGCTGTGATGTTTGGCGAAAGATCCCTGTTCAGACATCTCATATCAGTCCTTACAAGGCTTGAAGGAGAACGACGGTCCATTACTGACGGATTGAAGGAAGAATATAAATAGATTTTTCGAATCTGGGAGATGATTTAGGAGACAAAGGTTTGATTTTTCGAATCTGAGAGATGATTGAGGAGTTATCGTGAGACAAAAAGTATATATAATAGGCGAAGCGTCGCTTTGGTTTACAAAAAGTATCCCTTCAACGCTTAATTAAAAACGAACCAAAGCGACGCTTCGCGTAATACCCCTTCAATAAGTTAACTCTTCGAAATCTTATCCATTAAAATCTTACCCCTTCAAAACTTACCCCTTCGCTGTTTCCAAGTGACTCTTCGCATATTACCCCTTCAATCGTCTTCCACAAAAAAAACTTAAGCGATTCGAAATCAAAATTCGAAACGTCTCTATCTCTTCAAATCATCTAAAATCGTTGGAGGGTTTTGCTTGGTGTTTGATTACGAAGCAGTGAAGGAGACTGAAGATGGTGAAATCAGAAGAAATTTAGGGTTTTTGCAGTGAGAGAGAAGAGAGAGAGATGAAGAAGAGTAAGAGGAAGGGGAAGGGGAAGAGAGAGAGAGTGTGGCGACTTGCTTTTTACAAGAGTTTATATATATGGTTTTAAATCGTTGTAGGGTTTTACAAGAGTATATATGGTTTTCAACATGTTTTAAAAGGTTTTACAAGTTGTTTTAAAAGGTTTTACAAGTTGTTTTAAAGGTATATATATATGGTTTTTAATCGGTGTAGGGTTTTACAAGAGTATATATGGTTTTTAACATGTTTTAAAAGATTTTACAAGTTGTTTGTAAATGATTTTAAAACAGTACGACTTGCTATTTTAAAAGGCATTACAAGTTGTTTATAATGATTTAAAACTGTAAAATCTGAAAAAAAATTCTGAGAAAATGGAGTTTACAACACCACAGACTGAAAATATTTTATTAAAAAGAACAAATTCAAGTTGAATTAAAGAGAGAGAGAGAGTTAGATAGCTGCAACACAACTAGATTTGTTGTGTCCACACTGACCGCACCTACTGCATTTGTATTGTTTTGAATTTGTCTTAGCCTTTCCATACTCCCATGAACTAGCTATTCTCTTTTTCTTTCGCCTGCCACTAGGTATACGAGTACAAGGTGGCCGAATAGAAGTACTAACACTCTCTGGAATCTCCCAATACTCCATATCACCTACTGGGTGAATGCTCTCTGAATATGCTAAACGCCATCTGTAAAATAAAAAAGAGGAAGATAAGACTAATATAACTTTGATAAACCTTTGAAAAACCTTGTAAAACCTTGTAAAACCTTTTTTAAACTGTTTATAAACCTTTTAAATACTTGTAAAACCTTTTAAAACCTTTTAAAACATTGTAAAAACCTGTCGGATCCGTTACTTTAGCAACCTTTTAAAGACCTTATTAAAAAAGAGAGTTATAACCTTTCAGTGGAATGATAATCATCAACAAACATGTTTTCATTGAGATTGACATGTTTGGCAGCAGCAATTCCATGTGCACAAGGGAATTTGTCAATATCAAACATACAGCATGTGCATTTCCTTGTGTCCAAATTCACCATATATGTCTTCAAAGCTGCTTTAACCTCGAAAATATTTTCATTTACTTGACTAACTTCAAGCCAGCGGGTAGTATTATTATAAGATTCATTCATCTTATTCCCAACTTTTGTAGTAACAGCATATGGATGTCGACAGCTCTCCTCACGTCGTTCATTAAACCACCTAGTCAAAATAGACCTGATTGTATCAAACAGGCAGACAATTGGATACTCACGAGTCTCTTTTAACCTGGAGTTAATGGACTCGGCACAATTAGATGTCATAATGTTGTACCGGTTTGAAGGAGAATATGCACGTGACCATTTCCTAATATCAGCTTGCCAAAGATATTCTCCAAGATCCGAATCACCATTGGAAGTGAACAAATAATCAAAATCATACTGAGTGTAAGCTCTTGAAGCATCATTAACAACTGGAAGAAGAGAAGCCGAAGCTCTAAATCGTGTTTCCAGGTTCTTTTGCAAGTGGAAAGTGCAGATCCCGTGATGAGCATGTACATAATTTACTGATAGCGCAGTTGCAATTGAAGAAGCCCGATCAGACACAAAAACTAGATCCTCTTCATCAGGAATAATAGTCTTCAAACACCGCAAAAACCAATCCCATGATGCATCATTCTCAGAATCAACAACAGCAAAAGCAATAGGATACAACTGAAAATTACCATCCTGAGCTGATGCAGCAAGCAAAGTCCCTTTATATTTTGATTTCAAATGGGCGCCATCAATAGAAATAACTTTTCTCATCAACTTAAAACCTCTAATTGATGCACCAAAAGCCAGAAAACCATATCTAAACTTATTATCAGAATCAGCTTTGATGTAAGTGATAGTACCTGGATTCTTCTTTTCTATCATGTGAAACCAACTCGGTAAAACCTCATAACTATCAGCAGGTATACCCCTAGCAAGTTCTGATGCATGTTCTTGAGCTCTCCATGCTTTTGAGTAAGAGACACCAACTCCATGGTCATTCCTAAAAATTTTCATGAGCTGTTTGGGTCTGAGAGGAAGCTTTCCTCCTGCAAAATGGTTACTAACCAAACCAGCCAAAGTCCTTGCAGATGCTTGGCGATGACTAACATTCCTTAAAGCAGAGTCACAGCTGTGCTGACTAATATACTTTCGAACAACAAAGCTATCTGATGCTTTAGCCTTAGTTGCACGTAGCCTCCAACTACATTTTTCATCAATACATTTAAGAACATACCTCTTGTTGTCTGACTTAAAAGTATGAAACTCAAAACTATGCTTGACTGCATACATCCACATCTGACTTCTCATTTCTGTTTTGTCTTTGAATAACTTTCCACAAAACAGTGAATCAACATCGATTAGACCAGTTGAGTGTGAAGAACCAGATGGATACCCAACAGAGGTTGTCATGTTACGAGGAACACCCTCGACATATGGATTTGGTATTGGTTGATCCTGAAAGTACAAATCAATGGTTATTTAAAAGGTTTTACAAGTTATTTAAAAGGTTTTACAAGTTATTTAAAAGGTTTTACAAGTTATTTCAAAGGATTTAATAAGGTTTACAACCGTTTTCAAAAGGTTTTTTTAAGTGTTTAAATGTAAGTTACCTGAGTATGAGTAGAAGTAAAATCATCAGAATTGCCAGAATATTGACTTGAAGAAGCAACAGGAGAACAATAAAAACGAGGAACACCCTCGACATATGGATTTGGTATTGGTTGACCCCTGAAAGTACAAATCAATGGTTTTTTAAAAGGTTTTACAAGTTATTTAAAAGGTTTTACAAGTTATTTCAAAGGATTTAATAAGGTTTACAACCGTTTTCAAAAGGTTTTTTAAAGTGTTTAAATGTAAGTTACCTGAGAATGAGTAGCAGTAAAATCAACAGAAGTGCCAGTATGTTGACTTGAAGAAGCAGGAGGAGGATCACTCTCGACATATGGATTTGGTATTGGTTGACCCTGAAAGTACAAATCAATGGTTTTTTAAAAGATTTTACAAGTGATTTCAGAGGATTTAATAAGGTTTACAACTGTTTTCAAAGGTTTTTAAAACGGGTTGAAAAGGCAGTAAATTACCTGAGTATGAGTATAAACATCAATAGCATTCCCAACTAACAAATTTGAGCTTGTTTGATCCTGAAAGGATTTGTAAAGTATTTAAAACATTTTACAAGTGTTTTCAAAGATTTTTATAAGGTTTTGTAAGCAATAAATAATTTAAAACTCTAAAGTAGAAAGTTACCTGAGTAACAGCAGTAACACTCTCAATAAAAGGAGTAGAGCTAGGTTGACCCTGATAAAGAAACATTCCTCAAATCAGTTACTTTTCTAAAACAATATTAGAAAGAACAAGAGAATGAGTTTACTAAAACTACCTGCTCTACAATCTCACAAAAATCCTCAACAGTAACACATAGATGAAGAACTCCTCCACTTTGTGCATATTTGAGTTTAAAAGCTTCAAGCTGCCTATCATTTCTAATAAAGATAGGAATACTACATATAGTAGAAGACTTAGCAGGCAATGAATAACTAAGCTTTAAACATTGTGCCTGAATATCAATGTCAAAATCTTCTAATAGAATTTTTACCAACTCACTAAATCTAGTATTCTCATCAATGTTAATCAAAGAAGCTCCCCTTTCATTATCCATCTCAAATTCCCAATGAATGTTGTTGTTCAACTTCACAAACCACATACTGAATACAATTCAATCATTTGTATACCCAAACAAATCCTGAGAAAACAAACCAATAAAACTACATTAAAAGAAGAGAGATCCGAACAACTATATCAAAGAATAACAGTAGATGTCCAAAGATCTAATAAAGGACATTATTATCACGAACAGATCTAAAAGAGCAAGTGTTAAGACCTAAAAAAATTATGACATCTAATTTAAAATCGAAACAACAATCTAATAGCTAACACAAAATTGAAATTGAAATCAAAACAAAAATACAGAAACAAGCTTACACGATGGGAGAAAAAGATTTTATTATCACGAACAGATCTAAAAGAGCAAGTGATTAAGACCTAAAAAAATTCAATTTATAATGGCGGAGGAGAGATTTGTTTTATAAGACCTAAAAATTCAATTGCTCAATACGATGGGAGAAGAAGAGACGAAGACGAAGACGATGGGAGAAACAATGATAACGGTGGAGGAGAGATCCGACCGGAGAAGGAGAGAAGAAGAGACGAAGACGAAGACGAAGTAGGTCGACGGCAAAGGTATAATTATAAAACAAGGGCAAAAATGTCTTTAAAAAATAATGGAAGGGTATAATTAAAAATGATCATGAAAGGGGGTATTATTAAAAAGGGGTATCAAAGAAAGGGCATTAGTAACAAATTCTCAAAAAATATGGTAATTTCTTAAAAAAATGATTTCTTTCCATTTACAAATAGATTAAATATTTCTTCATAAATATTTGTGATTAATATTTATTCTTCCTCTTAAAAATAGAAAGAAGAAGGAAGAAATATTAATTGGATTTAGGACTTTATATCTTCAGGTTTTTCAAGAAAGAAAGAGATTAAGGAAGATTAGAAAAAGCTTTTTTAACAATTTACAATTATTATTTATTTGAAATTGCTTTAGATGGATAAATAATCTATATTACAAATTGTAAATTTCGCATTTAGGTTAATAAAAAAAATCTAAAATCTAAATTTTATATCTTATTTAAAATTTAAAAGTAATAGAAAATAAATACTAGAATATATTGCAAATATTTCTCTGAGAATATTCCTGTTTTTAAAATTATTAAATTTCTAAAGATCTTTTGTTTCACTTATAAAATTATTTTTCATTTAAACACGAAAAATACAGTGTTTCCTGTTAAAGTTTTAGTTAATGTTTGTGTCCTTCGATTGGTTATGTTATATGTGTGTCGGAGCACCATTTTGGTTAATGGTTTTTTTATTCGACTATACATACAAGGGCATACAATTACAAGTTAACCAATTGAAGCAAACTACTCTGCAAGTTTTGTATGAACAAAAAAAAAGTTAGAAGAATTAGTAATTTTAGAAATATCACCATTTATGTAAATATTTGCTAACGTCTGTATATTTTTATTATTTTACATTTGTAATTTGGAAAATAAAACTTGAAAGTTGACAAATTTTAACAAAATATTATTTAAGATAGAACCTATATAAAGTAACATTTATTACGTATATGTATATAAATATATATTTATAGAAATATCACCATTTATGTAAATATTTACTAACGCCTGTATATTTTTATTATTTTACATTCGTAATTTAGAAAATAAAACTTGAAAGTTGACAAATTTTAACAAAATATTATTTAAGATAGAACCTATATAAAGTAACATTTATTACGTATATGTATATAAATATATATTTTATATATATATATAAAGTACATTCATTACAATATCACCAAGCAATCAAAATTTCAATGCGTAACTGATTTAACGAGGAACAAACAAGTTCCAAATTAAATGGGATTTTTAATACGTATGGTTGAAGTTGATAAAAGAAACACAAATCAAGCTAAGTTGCGGTTTTGACCCAAAATAAAAATAAAATCAAGCTAAGTTGCGGTCATATTATAAATATGTTGAAATGTGGTGGATACGGATTACAAATTTCGTTCCTATATATATCGGAAAAAAAGGCATAGTCACATGTGCACAGCAAATTAATGTATTATACTAAAGTAAAAGAAAATAAATACTGTACAAAATATTGCAAATATTTCTTTGAGAATATTTCTGTTTTTAAAATTATTAAATTTCTACAGACCTTTTATTTTTTACTCTAATTTTTTTTAAACAAAAATTAAAAAAGTAGAAATCAAATATTCAATAATAAAATCTTTTGTAAATATTTGTTTCAAGAAAATTTATATTTTCTAAAATGTTAAACTTCTATAGATAACTATAACGGTTTGATTTGGATTGAAGGAACTGAAAATCTCGTGAGGATATACCACAAACATCCATTTAATTTGAAGATATGACACATTTTTGTGATCTCGACAAAATCTCATAGGGTTGCTGTAAATCTCTAGAAAAACCATGTTATTCCGGCTGAATATTCTATCACCAAAAGGAATAACAAAGATTCTAAATAAGACAAAAGTTCATGACAATTAATATGTATATGAGTAATTTTAACAAATTATTTTCTTTCACTTTTAAAAATAAAATGTTTAAAAAAACGGATTATTATTTTTTAAACTAAAATTAGAAAATCTTAGAAATAAAATAATCTTATCCCATTTTAAATTATTAAAAAATGGAAAATAAATGGAGGGTTTTCAAAAATACCCCTTTTTCTATGTCACTTTTAAAAATTACCATTTGATGGTGTCCATTTTCAAAAATACCCCATTTTAGTATATAAAATGACAAAATTATAAACCCTAAACTCCAAATACTAAACCCTATCCCTTAAAAACTATACCCTAAATGTGTAAATTGGGAACCCAAACAAAAAAACAAATTCTATAAATTAATTTAACATAGGGAAATTGTGTAAAAGATGACAAAAGTGAAAATATTCAAAAAAAGTGACATTTTTGAAAATGGTATGCCAAAAAGGGCATTTCTAACAAATTCTCAAAATGAATACTATTTTTGAAGATTAAACTATAGCTTCTCTTTTAGTTAATTCTTTTCTATTTACATTTTTGTTGGAATCCTTTTTAGCCCTATAATTAATTTACTTTTTATTTTGTTAAGTTGAACTATTATTTAAAAATATATTTGCCTACACAAATTTATAAAAGAATTGAATTAGTGTTATATTTGACCACAAAAAGTTTAGCCAATAATTGTTTTTAAAATGTTTTTGCCCGCACAAGTCAAATTGTTATTTTGTTAATTGAATGTAATTTATTTTTTCGCAAACAAAACTATAAAGAAGTGTTTAACTTTACTGTTGTAGGTCTAATGTTGACACAAGTTCAGATAAAAAATATATGTTTAACTGAAATAGAACTGATGTTGCGATCGAATAGGACGTCTCTTACGGCCGTTGAGAAAATTCCTAAACCAGATAATAGTATGATGAACACATGTGTAAATAGGCTTATCGCAGATGAGAGAATATATAAGCCTCATAAACAACAAGAATTGTACAATGAGTTGTTACCTATGCTAACTGAGGAGCAAAGACGTGTTTATGAAGAAATCATTCACTCTGTGAATCACGACAAAGGTGGTATGTTTGTTGTTCATGGATTTGGTGGTAGTAGGAAAACTTTCTTGTGGACTATTCTTGGTGCTGATATAAGGTCTAAAGGTAATATTGTTCTGAATGTTGCTTTAAGTGGTATAGCTGCTTTACTTTTGGAAGGTGGTAGAACGGCTCATTCATTATTTGGTATTCCAATCAATCTTAATGAATATTCTGTGTGTACGATCGATGCCGAATCTGATCTTGCTGACTTAATTAGAGAAGCAAAGCTCATAATATGGGACGAGGCTCCAATGATGAACAAGCTTTGTTACGAAACTTTGGATAGGAGTTTGCGAGATATCATGAGGTGTGTGACAGATTCTACATGTTATTACAGAAGGAGGAAGAGTAGCGACAATTTTAGCATCTATCAACTCATCTGTTCTTTGGAATAGTTGTAAGGTTCTTAAACTTACCGAAAATTTGAGACTTGGCAAGGCACATAATAGTATGGATGCGGGTGCTCTCGCCACTTTTTCAAAGTGGCTTTTTGATATCGGGGATGGCAAAATCAACGAAACAAATAGTAGAGATGTGGAGATAGAAATTCCGGATGATTTATTAATGAATACAAGTGGAAATTCTATTCAAGCAATAGTTACAAAAATCTAAGGTGAAAATTTTTGCAAGCAGAACTGATCCAAAGTTCTTTAGGGAAAGAGCTATTCTAAGTCCAAGAAATGGTGATGTTGATAAGATAAATCAATTTATGCTTAGCAAGCTACCAGGTATGCAAATTAAATAGGATATGGAATATGGATATTGAAGTAATAATTTTTAAAAATACTAATATTAAATACATATTGATGTAGTATTTTTCTATCAATTAAATTATCAATCTACAATTTGCATTAATCAACTCACTAAGAATATACAAAGATGCTTAATCTATTCTTAAACAGGAAAATGTTCTTTTGTAACAATCATAACTAACAAACTGATTCAAAGAAAGAAAACAAGACAATTCAAACAATGCAAACTCAAAGAAACATAACACAACTAGCAACAAACTTTAAATCAAGATTAAACAAGTGAACCTTAGGCAATGTAATTGACTTGAGAGATAGCTAACCAATCCTAGATGTCTAAGCAACAATCAAGAACAATCCTATGGCTAAGAACACTTATGCAAATCAATTCATTTCCATGATAGAGATTCCTATGCTAATCAAGTGATAATCAACTATTTCTAAAGGCAATCACAAGGCAAGCATGCATTAAGAACAAGTCTAAATACCACTAAGCACCCTAATCATCAATTTCCATTGGCTAGGAATACAAAGCTCTTGATTAATTTGGTTCGGGAATTTCATCAAACACCTTATGGGCATGAAAATCCTAATGTCTAGATTCAAGCATGATCAAGGCTATCTACAATTATTAACACTAATCAAGATAGGAAACACATAAATAAAGCCTTAGACATCAAAGATCAATCATCTATCTCCTTAATCTACCTAGCCCAAAGTTTTAAGAATCTACTCACTCATCATCATGATCACACAAAGGAAAGAGTTTGATCTTTGTGAAATCATAATAAGAGATTTAAAGGAGAAATTGCTATTAAAAACTTAGAAGTACTCAATCATTCAACAAACCAAGAGTAGATAAGCTTAAGAACCCTAAGTGGCTGCTAAACAGAATATAAGATAAAGGATAAAAGGGAGCCGGGTCAATCCAGTTCAAACCGGTTTAAATCCGGATCAAAACTAAAACAAGTGAGGAGCCTGGCGGATCCGCGCGGGCAGGGTTTGGCCGATGGGAGGTGGCCGATGGCTTCACGCGGGCAAGGTTTGGCCGATGGGGGTGGCCAATGGGAGGTGGCCGATGGCTTCACGCGGGCATGGTTTGGCCATGGGAGGTGGCCGCTGGCTTCACGTGGAAAAGGTTTGGCCGCGGGAGGTGGCTGCTGATGGTGGCGATCAAGTGCGTCTCCTGTTCCATCAGCTTTTGTTTGGCTGTTGGTCGTGACCGCTTTCTTCACGCGGGCAAGGTTTGGCTGATGGGAGGTGGCCGATGGCTTCACGCAGGCATGGTTTGGCCGCGGGAGGTGGCTGCTGGCTTCACGCGGAAAAGGTTTGGCCGCGGGAGGTGGCCGCTGATGGTGGCGATCAAGTGCGTCTCCTTCGGCTTTTGTATTGCTGCTGGTCTTGACCGCTTGCTTCGTGCGGGCAAGGTTTGGCTGATGGGAGGTGGCCGATGGCTTCACGCAGGCATGGTTTGGCCGCGGGAGGTGGCCGCTGGCTTCACGCGGGCAAGGTTTGGCCGATGGGGGGTGGCCGATGGGAGGTAGCCGATGGCTTCATGCGGGCATGGTTTGGCCGCGGGAGGTGGCCGCTGGCTTCACGTGGAAAAGGTTTGGCCGCGGGAGGTGGCCGCTGATGGTGGCGATCAAGTGCGTCTCCTGTTCCATCAGATTTTGTTTGGCTGCTGGTCTTGACCGCTTGCTTCACGCGGGCAAGGTTTGGCTGATGGGAGGTGGCCGATGGCTTCACGCTGGCATGGTTTGGCCGCGGGAGGTGGCCACTGGCTTCACGCGGAAAAGGTTTGGCCGCGGGAGGGCCGCTGATGGTGGCGATCAAGTGCATCTCCTTTGGCTTTTGTTTGGCTGCTGGTCTTGACCGCTTGCTTCATACAGGCAAGGTTTGGCTGATGGGAGGTGGCCGATGGCTTCACGCAGGCATGGTTTTGCCGCGGGAGGTGGCCGCTGGCTTCACGCGGAAAAGGTTTGGCCGCGAGAGGTGGCTGCTGATGGTGGCGATCAAGTGCGTCTCCTTCGGCTTTTGTCTTGCTTCATGCGGGCAAGGTTTGGCTGATGGGAGGTGGCCGATGGCTTCACGCAGGCATGGTTTGGCCGCGGGAGGTGGCCGCTGGCTTCACGCGGGCAAGGTTTAATTTGGCCTATGGGGGGTGGCTGATGGGAGGTGGTCGATGGCTTCACGCGGGCATGGTTTGGCCGCGGGAGGTGGCCGCTGGCTTCACGTGGAAAAGGTTTGGCCGCGGGAGGTGGCCGCTGATGGTGGCGATCAAGTGCGTCTCCTGTTCCATCAGCTTTTGTTTGGCTGCTGGTCTTGACCGCTTGTGATGTGACCCGAGGACACGGTCACGGTACGATCGCGGTACGGACGCGGCTTGAGCTCTCGGCCAACTTTCAGTCGGTGAAGCTGTTCACGGCCGAGGTTCTGGGCTTCGGATCTAGGAGAGAATCAAACGAGGGAAACGGAGTTTGAAGGAATTCAAACAAGCCGTTCGGGATATACTTCGGGAAGCCGCGAACGGTTCAATCGGACAGTACGGATGCGGGACGAGCGGGTGGACGTCTTCGAGGGAAACGATAGCGGGAATGACTTGAGGTGATTCGAGGGAACTCGAGAAAGATGAAAGAGGACAGATGGAAACGTGGTGAGGGAAAATACGGATGGATCGATTGACGACACAAGAGGTTTGGCTCTCCTCTTGATACGGTCGCTAACAAGGGCGAACCCGGTTCGCGACTTGTTAGGGTTTTCTCTAGGTTCAATCCCGGATTGAAGAAAGAGAAGAGTGAGACAAGTTTCAAGAATCTCTCTTGAGGAAAAAGTTTTATTTTCATACAAGTCTAAGGAGGAACAAGGGCTTAAGGAGAGTTTAAATAGCTAGGTCTAGATAGGAGCTTAAGGACACGCGGATTCATCTTGATCCGCACATCGTCCTTTTGACGTGTCCCCTTTACAAAGAGAACACATCGCCACCTTTTGACTAACACGCTTAGCCACAAACACTCTCCAACGTTCACAAACATAGGATCAAAAGAGAATATTCTCAAGTTCAAAATTAAACCAAAAATAAGAGGGAAAGAGAGATAACCGCCTTGGCCTTGCGCGTGAAGCAACTTAGCCTTTAGGCGTTTTGCGTTTAGCTCCATGCCTCGTTAAAACCTCCTCCGGTAAACCCATTGGCACAAACCCGGAGTGAGGAAAAAGAGTACACTTCCTCGCTTAACGACTTGACCGTCTTCACTCTTGGGTAAGAGTGAAGACTAAGCGGACTGAGCCTTCGGAGTCTTCGTTGGGTGGCTGGTGTCGGACGTAGGTTTGGACAAATAGGTTGAGCCGCTGTTTGGCCGCCTTTGCTGAGCTCTTGGAACGTGTGGTGGCTCCGGGAAGGATCGTTGGAGCCTTGGCCACGTCTGAAGAGGTTGCCCTAGCCGCGTCCGATGCGTCTTGGTCAGGCGTCTCGGTCGCGTCCGGCGTGTCTTGGTCTTCTTGGCTGAGGTCGCGTCCTGCGATCACATCATTCCCTCCCCCTTGAAAAGGTTTTGTCCCCAAAACATCTTCGTCTTCACCTACATCAAACGGAACGAGGTCAGTGACATTGAATGAGATGGATGTACCAAACTCACCTGGAAGCTCAAGTCGGTAGGCGTTATCGTTGATCTTCTCGATGACTCGGAATGGGTCATCTCCTCGCGGGCTGAGCTTGTCCTTGCGTTTCTGCTGGAACCTCTCCGGCCTTAAGTGTAACCAGACCCAATCACCAGGTTTGAACAACATCGGTTTACGTCCTCGGTTGAGGAAGCGTGCATACTGCTCGTTCCTTCGCTCTATGTTGGCTCGGACCTCCTCGTGCAAAGCCTTGACCATTTCTGCTCGTGCGACTCCGTCTTGATTCTCGGCTTCATTCGGTGGTATAGGGAGGAGATCCAGGGGCGTCAAAGGCTTGAATCCGTATGCGACCTCGAATGGCGACCTTTTCGTAGCTGAATGCACCGCTTGGTTGTATGCAAACTCGATGATCGGAATGCACTCGAGCCAGGAGCCTTTGTTGCTGGCGATAGCTGGGCGGAGTAAGGCGCCTACTGATCTGTTGACGACTTCCGTTTGGCCGTCGGTCTGAGGGTGAGCCGCGGTGGAGTATAGTAACTTCGTCCCGAGCTTGCGCCAAATAGTTCGCCAGAAGTGACCAAGAAACTTAGGATCCCGATCAGATATGATGGTGCGCGGAACGCCATGAAACCTTACGACCTGACTAAAGAACAAGTTCGCCAATTGCACAGCATCATTGTTCTTATTGCATGGAATGAAGTGAGCCATCTTCGAGAACCTATCAACAACCACCATGATACTATCTTTATGCGCCAAGAAGGGTAGGCCGAGGATGAAATCCATGGAGAGATCAATCCATGGTGCGGTGGACACGGGCAAAGGCATGTAGAGGCCATGCGGGTGAGTTGTCGACTTGGAGGTGCGACAAACTATGCAACGGCCGACGTGCTTCTCTACCATACTTCGCATCTTTGGCCAGTAAAAATGCTCCTTGAGCACGGCCAAGGTCTTGGTGATGCCAAAATGACCCGGTAAACCTCCACTATGGGCTTCCCGCACTAGCAACTCCCGGATAGAACCATTTGGTATACACAGCCTTCGACCTCTGAACAGAAAACCCTCGTGAATGTAGAACTCGGTGTAGATTCCTTTCCCATGGTTCTTGAAGCAATCTCCAAACTCAGCATCTCCAGCATAAGCATCTTTGATGCTTTCAAAACCCAATACGCGCGCGTCCATTGTGGTGATTAGTGCATGCCGTCTCGACAAGGCGTCGGCGACTACGTTCTCCTTGCCCTTCTTGTACTTAATGACGTATGGGAACGACTCAATGAACTCCAACCATTTCGCATGACGTCTCTTGAGGTTGGTCTGGCCGCGGAGGTGCTTGAGGGTTTCGTGATCAGTGTGAATCACAAACTCTCTCGCCAATAGATAATGTTGCCAAACCTCCATGGCACGAATGAGGGCGTATAACTCCTTGTCATACGTAGGGTAATTAAGCGTAGCTCCACTAAGCTTCTCACTAAAGTACGCCATCGGTTTGCCTCCTTGAGTCAGGACAGCTCCGACTCCAACTCCCGACGCATCGCACTCAACCTCAAAAGTTTTGTTGAAGTCGGGCAATGTAAGCAAGGGTGCTTGCGTGAGGCGTTTCTTGAGCACGGTGAACGCCTTGTCTTGTTCCTCTCCCCATCGAAACTCGCTGTTCTTCTTGATCACGGAGGTGAGAGGCGCGGCGATCGTACTGAAATCTCGCACAAACCTCCAGTAAAAACTGGCTAGGCCGTGGAACGACCGGACTTGAGTGATGCTCGTTGGTGTGGGCCACTCCTCTATTGCGCGTATCTTCTCTCCATCGACCTTGAGGCTCTGCGAACTCACAACAAAGCCTAAAAAGACCAATTCATCAGCAGCAAACACGCACTTTTTCAAGTTTGCGTAGAGTTGCTCTTCGCGGAGGGTAAACAAGACAGCCTCTAGGTGTTTTACATGATCAGTCAAACTAGAGCTATATACCAATATATCATCAAAATAAACCACTACGAATTTATTGATAAACGATCTCAAAACGTGGTTCATAAGACGCATAAAGCTAGAGGGGGCGTTAGAAAGACCGAATGGCATTACCAGCCATTCGTACAAACCCTGTTTTGTCTTGAAGGCCGTTTTCCACTCGTCACCCTCCTTCATCCGAACTTGATGGTAGCCGCTCTTCAGATCGATCTTTGAGAAGACACTGGCACCGCTAAGCTCGTCTAGCATGTCATCGAGGCGTGGAATGGGGTGGCGGTATTTGATAGTGATGTTGTTGACGGCTCGACAGTCAACGCACATCCTCCATGATCCGTCTTTCTTCGGGACTAGTAGCACTGGTACAGCACACGGACTCAAACTCTCTCGGACGTAACCTTGCGCCATGAGCTCTTTGACTTGTCGCTCAAGCTCCTTCGCCTCTTTGGGGTTGACACGGTAGGCTGGCCGGTTGGGAAGCTGCGGTCCTGGGACTAGATCGATCTGATGTTCGATGCCTCTGATCGGTGGTAGGCCTTCGGGGAGTTCTTCGGGGAACACATCGACGAATCGCTTGAGGACGCCGCGTATGACCTCCGGTAAGGCTTCTAGTGAACCATCAAGACCTGAAAGCAATGCATCTCAAAACAACATCAAAATAACTTGGGCTGAGTCCTTAAGGGACTTTCTAACATCACCATATTGAATCAGGAAATTCTTTTTATCGTTCGAGTCTTTAGACAACTTGTCTTGCATTTCATGTACTTGCGTGGGGCTCAAGGGTTTCAAGCAAATACGTTTGTTGTCATGAACGAAAAAGTATTGGTTAGTATGGCCGCAGTGTGTGGTGCGCTTATCAAACTGCCATGGGCGCCCCAATAAGAGGTGGCTAGCTTGCATAGGCACCACATCACAAAGAACTTGATCCTTATACGGACCGATACTGAATGGGACCGTGACTTGTTCCTTTACTTGGATCACGGTCTTATCATTTAACCATCTCAAGCGATAAGGGCGAGGGTGGTTTGTGGTTTCAAGAGAAAGTTTCTTGACAAGACTGGAACTTGCCACATTAGTGCAAGAACCTCCATCTATGATCAAGCCACAAACGCGACCACTTACAGTGCATCTCGTGTGGAAAATGTTGTCACGTTGGTTGGCGTCATCCGTGGCTACACCGGCGTTCAGGATGCAGCGTATCATGAGCAGTTCTCCGACCTCGGGTTCCGCAACAGCTTCTTCCAGCTCGGTTTCTCCTCGCACCATTTCTTCAGTGGCCTCATCGTCGGACTCGATCTCGCCAGCCTTAGTCAGTATCATCGTCCGTGCGTTCGGACAATCACGAGCGTAATGGCCTCTCCCTTGACACTTGAAACATACAATGTCGCGGCTCTGGACGTCGGTGGTGTTGCGTCGCGGATCTTGGCGCTCATTGGTGGCCGGCTCCCTAGGTTTGAATCTTGAGTCCGCGCTGGTCGCCTTTGGTTTTTCCGGCAATCGGTTTGATGGCGACGCGTTAGGAGTCCAATTGGTAGCTCCTTGAGTTCGGCCACGAGGCGCAGAGGCGCTCTTCTTCTTGATTTGAGTCTCAATTTGCACCGAGAGATGCAATAACTCCTCAAAGGTTTGATAGGGTTGGCGCTCGACCTTGCGTGCAATGCGTTCTTGCAATCCGTCCAAGAACTGAGCCATGAGTGACTCTTCAGAGTCATCGACTTGCAACCGATTGCGCCAGTGTTCAAATTCTTCGTAATACTCCTCCATGTTTCGTGCGCCTTGCGTTAGTCGCCGAAACTTCTTCTGGAGCTCGCGGTGGTAGTAGGGAGGCACGTAGCGCCTTCGCATCTCTGCTTTCAAGACCTCCCAAACAGTGATAGGTCGGTCGCGGTTGCATCGTTGTTCAGCTTCCAGTCGATCCCACCAGGTAAGGGAGTGATCGATGAATTGTGCCACCGCATATTGGACCTTTCGTAGCTCCGGATAGGCATGGCACGAGTATAAGTGGTCCATGCGACTTTCCCATTCAAGATAGGCCTCGGGGTCTGACTTGCCTGCGAACGTTGGTGGGACCATCTTGTGGTTTGGCTCATAACGTCTCGGACCTTCGTCGTCTTGATCATCATAGCGGTGTCGTCGTCTAGGCCTCGGTTCAAAGTCCTCATCGGACTGATCACTCGCCGGCTCGCGTCGTGGTCGCCTCGCGGGTAACGGATCTTCGCGAGGAGGATTCATAAGTTCAATCCTCGTGAGGCGATCAGCTAGTTGCTCTAGGCCGGTTCGTAATGCGGCGAGGGTGACACCAATCTCTGGTGGCGCTGGTGGAATTTCTTCGGCCATCGTACGGACTGGTTGTTGGTGACGTGGCGTGGCTCCGCGGTATAGGTTTGAATTTAAACCTCGCAAAAAGAATACCACACGTGAGTCTCACACGCTCAAGAGGACCACACAAAGATTCGTTTCACTAACAATGATTGAGGACAGCTATGACACATGCAATCCTATGACTAAAACAAATAAAGCAAAAGCAAAAGTAAAAGTGCTACGCGACAAGAATTGCTTTATGCCTAAGACCGGAAACACAAAAACTAATCGCGAAACTAGCTTTATGGATCTAAAAGTGAGCTCGCAAGAACACAAAGGAACAGAGATATGAACACGAAGAACAAATGCGAATTCTAACAACCTAAGCGGACGAAAGACAATCCTAAGCATGCACCAAATTAAACCAAAAAGAACAAGCGAGTCCCATGGAGCTAAAAGATGCAAGCTTTAAACTCAAAGATTGAAACTTTAAAGGAACAGAGAGTTCTGGAAAGAAACAACCTCGTAGGAGCTTTGAAGCTCTGATACCAAGCTGATGTGACCCGAGGACACGGTCACGGTACGATCGCGGTACGGACGCGGCTTGAGCTCTCGGCCAACTTTCAGTCGGTGAAGCTGTTCACGGCCGAGGTTCTGGGCTTCGGATCTAGGAGAACGAGGGAAATGGAGTTTGAAGGAATTCAAACGAGCCGTTCGGGAGATACTTCGGGAAGCCGCGAACGGTTCAATCGGACAGTACGGATGCAGGACGAGCGGGTGGACGTCTTCGAGGGAAACGATAGCGGGAATGACTTGAGGTGATTCGAGGGGACTCGAGAAAGATGAAAGAGGACAGATAGAAACGTGGTGAGGGAAAATACGGATGGATCGATTGACGACACAAGAGGTTTGGCTCTCCTCTTGATACGGTCGCTAACAAGGGCGAACCCGGTTCGCGACTTGTTAGGGTTTTCTCTAGGTTCAATCCCGGATTGAAGAAAGAGAAGAGTGAGACAAGTTTCAAGAATCTCTCTTGAGGAAAAAGTTTTATTTTCATACAAGTCTAAGGAGGAACAAGGGCTTAAGGAGAGTTTAAATAGCTAGGTCTAGATAGGAGCTTAAGGACACGCGGATTCATCTTGATCCGCACATCGTCCTTTTGACGTGTCCCCTTTACAAAGAGAACACATCGCCACCTTTTGACTAACACGCTTAGCCACAAACACTCTTCAACGTTCACAAACATAGGATCAAAAGAGAATATTCTCAAGTTCAAAATTAAACCAAAAATAAGAGGGAAAGAGAGATAACCGCCTTGGCCTTGCGCGTGAAGCAACTTAGCCTTTAGGCGTTTTGCGTTTAGCTCCATGCCTCGTTAAAACCTCCTCCGGTAAACCCATTAGGACAAACCCGGAGTGAGGAAAAAGAGTACACTTCCTCGCTTAACGACTTGACCGTCTTCACTCTTGGGTAAGAGTGAAGACTAAGCGGACTGAGCCTTCGGAGTCTTCGTTGGGTGGCTGGTGTCGGACGTAGGTTCGGACAAATAGGTTGAGCCGCTGTTTGGCCGCCTTTGCTGAGCTCTTGGAACGTGTGGTGGCTCCGGGAAGGATCGTTGGAGCCTTGGCCACGTCTGAAGAGGTTGCCCTGGCCGCGTCCGATGCGTCTTGGTCAGGCGTCTCGGTCGCGTCCGGCGTGTCTTGGTCTTCTTGGCTGAGGTCGCGTAATGCGATCACATCAGCTTGCTTCACGCGGGCAAGGTTTGGCTGATGGGAGGTGGCCGATGGCTTCACGCAAGCATGGTTTGGCCGCGGGAGGTGGCCGCTGGCTTCACGCGGAAAAGGTTTGGCCGCGGGAGGGCCGCTGATGGTGGCGATCAAGTGCGTCTCCTTCGGCTTTTGTTTGGCTGCTGGTCTTGACCGCTTGCTTCATGCGGGCAAGGTTTGGCTGATGGGAGGTGGCCGATGGCTTCACGCAGGCATGGTTTGGCCGCGGGAGGTGGCCGCTGGCTTCACGCGGAAAAGGTTTGGCCGCGGGAGGTGGCCGCTGATGGTGGCGATCAAGTGCGTCTCCTGTTCCATCGGCTTGTGTTTGGCTGCTGGTCTTGACCGCTTGCTTCACTCGGCCACCGTTTGGCCGATGGTCTTGGCCGCTGATGGTGGTGATCAAGTGCCTCTTCTCCAGTTCACTCTTCTTTGCTTCTTTGCATCAAAAGAAGTCCAAATGCTCCAAATGTGATGATATTACTCTAAGAACCTGAGAGGTAGCACACTATATGCATATGCTCCTAAAACAACCTAGAAATGACAAGATTATGCAACAAAACTAACCAAAAACAAGGCTTAAAACCCAACAAAAAACAAGATATCACATATCTAAAATTCCTTCTTTATTTTTTTATTTACAGGTGAGGAGAGACGATATCTTAACTTTGATAGTATTGAAACGTCAGATAAAAGTGCTCATGATAATATGATCTACACTTAGGATTTCCTAAACAATATACAAGTTTCTGGATTGTCAAGCCATGCTTTAACGTTGAAAATAGGAGCACATGTCATGTTGCTAAGGAATATAGACCCTAAGGGAGGTTTGAGTAACGGTACGAGGTTAATTATTACTCAGATGACCAATCATATAATCGAAGCAAGAGTCGTGACAGGAAAAAAGGTTGGTGATAAAGTACTTATCTCTAGGATGTATGTTAGTCCACCTGATGCAAAGTTTCCCTTTCGTATGAGGTGACGAAAGTTTTCTGTTACCGTGGAGTTTGCAATTACTATAAACAAAAGTCAAGGTCAGACGCTAGAACATGTTGGATTGTTTCTACCGAAACCGGTTTTCACACATGGACAGCTTTATGTTGCCTTCTCTCGAGTCACAACCAGAAAATGCTTAAAGGTATTAATTACAGATAAATATGGGAAATGCCAGAATAAAACACTTAATGTTGTTTTCAAAGAGGTATTTGAGACTGTATAATTATGGTTTGTAGTTGGATAATTGTTTTGGATATTTAGACTTGAATTATATTTCTTCTCTTAAATAAAGTAATTTTTAATATCTTTAACACTACCTCTATTTAATAGTCAGATATAGACTTTCACATTGGAAAAAACCATTTTCTAATTTTGACTTATTTTATATTATAAAATAAAAGATAACTACATTGTAGATGGTCTAAGAACATTTTATTAAAAAAATTCACATGATTATATTTTATTTGGTTTCAACAATGTTGTTTATAAACATATAATTGTTAGCTGTGTCATAAAATGTATATATAATTTTACATCATAACTATTAACTACAAACTTTATCTTTAATCTGTAATTATATATATAATAATAAATATTAAAAAATATTTAATAGTCAAACAAAAGGTGAGACACTAAAACGATTAAGAGGCAACGTTTAATCGTGACTGTTTGTATTCTTACAAATCTGGAATCCCCTTTTCGTTTTCGATAACAGAGAAGAAACAGGAAAAACCCTAATTGGAGAAAATCATGAGATTCGATTAGCGCCAAGGTCAAGGTCTAATTGATCTTCTTCCCGAAAGAACTAATTGGCGTATACACGCCAAGGTCTTACATTCTTGGAGTATCAGCGAGTTCTTTACAAAAAGAGTACTGCTTCTTGTGGATGTTGAGGTTAGTATCGTTAATTGAACATCATTCTTACTAAAAGTTCATTTTTTAACAATTCTTATATATACGACTTCCTACACAATTGTTATTAAACTGTGAAGAGTAACACAATCAAAACTACTTTTTTACCAAATACACTCGCTAAACTCCAGATGTATATCGACGATGTTGAATGGTATGATATTAGAAATTTTAAAGTAATCAATCCAACCATGAATGAGAGGAATACTCATCATCCTTATCAAATTAAATTCACGGACGATACCACTATGACGCTGGTCCAACAATTGAGTCCAAAGAATTACTTTTAATTCGAGTATTTGGATGATATATATCATGGAAAAATAAATCATCCCATCTCTTTCGGTAAATGTTTCGTTAATTAATTTAATATTGATATGGTACAATATGTGAGTATAGTTAATTGTAACTTTGTGTTCGGGAATCTAGAATCTTTATAGGATTTTTTGTAACTTTGCGTATTGGTCCCTCCCTTAGAAAAGTATGAATTAAACTTTTACCAAATATAGATTTGCAACACTTTGGAAAGCTAAATTCTGTCTTTTTCCCAAATTAGTTGTCTGTGAGTGTATAGTAGATGTGGAAGATAAAAGAAGACCTGAGAGTGCCAATAATAGTAATGATGTTCTCACGTTGTTGAATGGCAGGTAAAAGACATTTACTCTACCTTTAGGACAGTTACGTTTTAAAGTTGTCTCTATTAAGATTTTTTATTAATTTGATAAACATGTAGGAATGAAACTGTGAAATGTCGTGTCAAAAACAACTACACTTCTGAATTCATGTCTAGATGGCAATCAAACGGGTGCCATCTCATATACAAATCCAAACCTTTTTTTGTGTAATGCGGTTTGTGAAACTCGGAGAATATGAAGGTGTGTAACATAAAATAGTTCTGATATAATCATCATAAGGTAACCAATATATTAATTTTAAACTGCAAATGTTTATAAAACCACAGTTCGAAGGACTGGAGAATCACCAGGCTATGTAAGATTTGATTATGTAAAAATAACTTTATACACTTTATATATGATTATGTATGATGTTAAAATAATTTTGTTTCATACACTTTATATATTTACAAGTCTGAGTTTGCTGGACGTTATTACATAAACCATGTGATGGAGCATCAAAGTGAGAGCCCAGGGACTCAGTCATAAAGAATGGACTCAGAAATAAAGATAATGTGGCGTAATTAACTTTTTGTATATGCAAACTTTAGTATAATTTTGAATGTTTATAGTACCAAATACAATGGTCTAAATAGAAGTACATTTATGGGTTGCTTAAAATATTATTTTAATAGTCTAAACGAAATTACATATTATATTATCCCAAATTATTATATCAAGGTAATTAAAATTGACCGTAACAATTGTATTTGGCTCATTTAAAATTGACCGTAACTATTGTATTTGGGCTTAAACTTTGAAAATAGCCTTTAAATTTTCAATTAAACTTTAAAAATAGACTTTAAAATTTCAATTTATATTTTGCATATGTAGAGTAATACTATAAACATTTTATTAACTATTCATTTTATTATTTTAAAAAGTGAAAATAATAATATTTAATATGAAACTTTTAAAAATATATATATTTGAACATACGAACTACTATAAAAATAAAAAAAAATTAAACAGGTTTTTAAAATATAAGAAAAATTTGATTCAACATTATGAAGAATTAAATTAGTTTTTCTTTTCTATTTAGTTCTTGCCCGCACAAGCGTGCGGGTAACTCTCCTAGTTTTATTTTATTTCCCAACTAACTTGTAACGTTTTCTTGTCATAATGAGTTGTATTATCTATGATTTTCTTAATCCCCTATATAATAAAACGGAAATACACAACTTTTTTGGTAGACTATATAATTTTTATAAGTTGGTTACAAAAAAGGTTATAGATTAAATATACGTTAGTTACAAAAAAAGTTAGAGATTAATTTGGTCAAATTGTGGGCTATATGAATACACTTAAAAATATCCCAAAAAAAAATTTTAAAGAGAATATTCCAATGATTTATACAATTTCCAAAATAAAATCTTTAGTATTCTATATATTTTACAAAATATATACTATTAGGCATAAAAATATATTGTTAAGCGTAAAAAGGAATAAATTTTTGGCAATTTATCACACTTAATCGTAATTTCTGAGATCTTATTATGCAGTTGAAAATAAAATCTTACCTAAGCACGGATCATATTAAACCACTTTCACCAAACATGTTCAAAAATTAAAATTAAAACAAACAACAAACATAACCATTTCTCATAAATAAAATTACAAAATTAACAATATAAAACTTACTCCCTCTGTTTCACAAAGAGTGTCATTCTGACACATTTCACACAAATTAAGAAAAGTTTGAATTATACATATTTGCCCCTATTTAATAAGTGATTAATGATCTAAATTCAATGAAAATAGCTTTGGGTTTAGGGGTAAAAAAGAGAATTTCGCATTAAAACACTCATTGGAAATGTAAAATGACATTCTTTGTAAAACAAAAATTTTTCTCCAAAATGACACTCTTTGTGAAACGGAGTGAGTACAAAATAAGTGTTTTTTCAAGGTATCATATTTAGCATATGATTTTATTGCATAATATTTTATGTAGAAAAACTTTTAAAAACAATCATATAAATTATATTTTATTCTAAAACTATAATATAAATAAAAGAAATTTCAAGTTTTCTTTTATGGGGTGTTATTGAATGAAGGATTTTAATAGATTTCAATTACTAGTGGATTTTAGAATTCAAAAGTTTTCTAATTCATTTAACGTGTGTTTTCATTATTAGTGGATTTGAATGACATTACTAATGGATTTGAAAGTCATTACTAGTGGATTTATTTTTGAAGTTAAATAAAAATAAAATAAATTACCCATAATTATATCAAATGAAACAAAAACATGTCCTGGCAATATTTTTTGGTATTTGTCGATCTGAGTTGGAGATCTGATTAGGGTTTCTTCTTGATTTATGGTGGTGGATCTCCGCTGGAGATTCTTGTTGTTTGATTCAGTTGTTATGAGTTTTGATTTTTTGGATCTGAGATGGAATATCAATCTTTTAGGGTTTCCTTTTTATGTGATTTCTCCCTTGTTCTTCAATCAGATGAAACAAAAACAAGAGAAACTAACATCTTCAATCAAAATGAAACCAGAGATAGAAGAGTTTTTAATCCTGAACTTTATTCAAAAAAAAAAAACAAAAAAAGGAAGAAAAACTAATAAAATTGTGTAAACAGTGAATTTGATAGGCAGAATCAGATCTGAGGATCTGCAAACTGTGTCAAGTCCCAAAATGAAAGATCACAGTGGTGTTTTGGCCAGAGCTATATTTTATTTCTTAATTCTTAGATTAATCTCCTGAATCAATTTTGAAAAAAGAGAGAAAGATAGAGAGATTGAAATACTTGAGAAATATGTGGGATTGTGTTTGTTCATCTTTTTGGAGTGAAATATGTTGAAATCTAAAATGACACCAAATCCAATGGACATTGAATAACAGTGTTTAGAATTCTAAAATCCATCAAATAAATACATAATCTAATAACATTAGATTTTAATGTACTTTTTCAAATACCTAATTGAATAACGCTGGATTCCAAAATACATCAAATTCTTTTAAAATCCATTATTCAATAACAACCCCTTATTGTGTAAGAATCAACTTGTGTGACTCGTGTATTAAATGATTAGGTAATGAAATGTTGTGGAACTCTATTTATTGTTGGTTGACTAATTACTTTTCAGTGAAACGAAGAAATAAGTTAACTTAGTACAAACACTATCATTTTCATAAAGAAACTATGTAAGCTTTTAAAGTGATTCGTAGTATTACTGCTAATACTTATTACTCATATGGAGTATTAAAAGGTTGCAAAATAGAGTGCTACTTAAGTAACTTAACTACAGTATTAGTCTATGACAATTGACACCTTCCCTTATTACCAAAAATCCAATTGTAATGTGGAGCAATTTTTGAAGTTAATCGTTAGAAATTACGAAAAAATAATTTAACACCTCGTGCTTCCCTCGTGGGTATTATTTATATGTCATACATGTAAAGATAATATGATTCTAGAGAATAAAAAGGCACAACTCTGTTTTCTTTTTGAAAGAGAGTCACAAATCTGTAATCTCCTTCATATCTCGAAATCTTTGGCAACGCCTTTTGATTACAATTGGTGTTGAAATGCAAAAGCCAAACCGACCACCAGTCAATGCAAGCTGGTTTGGATTGAAGGACGGAGAGAGTGAAATTATAAATGCAGAATTATTGGTGGATCTTCTTGAGACTTATAGATTTGGTAAAGATAATGTTCTCCCCGGAGAATTTCGATTCAAGGCGGTAGCAACGGCGCCAGTCAAGATTACCGCCGAGATAGAGGTGGAAGTCGAAGAGGAAGATGATAGATCTCAAGGTACATACAATTATTAGTCAACTTGTCACTTACATGTTTTTATTTTTCTTGATCTTTTATGTCCAATTCTTTAACCGGACTCATTCTTTCATAACCGGTAGATCAATCTCTAGTTTACTTTTCTCTTAATTGCTCTCGTAGGAAACAAGTCTGTTCGTGAAAGCACATCATCAGTATGTTCCAGTTCAGATCCAATAGTACTTGAGACTACTGTCAGCGAAACCGGTTCAAATAATGAAACCGAGTCAAACGAAGATTCCGGTTCAAACGAAGAATCAGGTTCAAATGAAGAAAACGGTTTAGATTGGTTAAAGTCGAGCTCCATAAACTTAGCAAATGTAGAGAACGAAATGCAACAGAACAGAGAAAATGCTGAGATAGAAGGACAAGAAGAAGAAAAGAGCGAGATATCATCATCGGATTCAGAAGAAAAGTCAAACCTAGACAACTTGCTTGCGACACAAGAAAACTATGAGCTTTACTGTCCATGTTGTAGCTCATGTATCACTAGAAAAGTGATTCTCAAGAAAAGGAAACGTGGGAAGCACGTTGATTTGTCGACGGATCTAAAACTCAATGTACCGGTTGATGAAACTGACGAACCAAGCGACGTTGAAGTGATGGAGCCACCGGTTAAAGTTCATGTCCTCCCTGAGACTCGTATTGAAGATGATGTTCAAGATGCTAAAGAGGAGGGAATCATCTTCACTTGCTTGGCTTGTCTTAAGTACTTCATCCGGTTAGGTGAATTAAACTTTTTCTAAACCGGTTCTAAATCACTTTTTTGGGGGTTTGCTTGGTTTTATCAATTTGATGACCCCGGTTTTTTTTAATCCAATTTCAGGAACAAGGTTCTTACAATTTGATTATATCAGGGCAAAACCGGTTGAGGAACCAGGTAATGTTATCGTTAAATTATTAATAAATTAACTTCGTCCTCTCAACTAAACCGGACTAGACAAGTTGATTCCAATTTGGGAAATCAAGAACGGTCTAATGAAAAAAACATTGAGTATTGATTAATCCAGCAATACATATTTGTCTTGTATCCTAAGAAAATTTGCAAATATATGCAGTTGAAGTAAATTTAGAGGTGAGAAATAGTATTAACACAACACAATCACTGCCACAAAACTCAACCGGACGGAGAAAGATTCGCCGTTGAGTTGTTAAAGAGCACTATCTACGGCGGTCTCACTGAGACCATCACCAGCCTCGGCGTTGTATCCTCGGCCGCTGCCTCTGGTTCCTCCACCAGTAAGTCACCATTCTTCGTTTACTTTTTAATTAGCAAATAAATGCAAATTTAGTTTATCAACTAATCATACGACTAGTTCTGTTTATAACAAACAAATAATGATTTAAAGTTCTATTGTTTCAGTCAATATTGGCTCTTGCTGTCGCAAATTTGGCTGGTGGGCTCATCGTCCTCGCTCAAAACGTAAGTATTTACTCGAACCCCTTAAAAACGTTTTCGAATGCAAAAAAAAATGCTTATACGGTTTCTTGATCTAACCGGTTCTGGTTTTTATTGCAGCTTCAAGATTTAAGGAACAGTTCAGATCAAGAGAAAGATCGTTACAAGGAATTGTTAGGGAGACGTGATAATTTCCGGATACATATCTTAGTAGCGGTCATGTCTTACATTTTCTTCGGCATAATTCCACCATTAGTCTATGCATTCTCCTTCTACGAAACCGGAATCAAGAACTACAAGCTCATCTCGGTTTTCTCGGTTTCTCTGGTTTGCGTGATTTTGCTCGGTTTAATCAAGGTCTATGTCCGAAAACCGCCAAACTCACGTGAATCGATTAAAGCTTATCTCAAATCTGCGGTTTATTATACGTCTGTTGTGGTTGCCTCTTCCGGAATATCATACGTTGTTGGAGATATTATGGGACAATATATCGGAAAGCTCAGTTGGATTAGTTTAGACCAGGTCAATATAACTTCACCATTTGATGGAATTAAACCGGAAGGGTACCGGTTTACTTCCTTTTAAAGACCGGTCAGACTACTATCGTATATTTTTGTTCTAAACACTTACTAAAATCTCTTTTCCTTTCTTTTGGTTCATGCAAAGTGAACTTTTTTTTTGGTAGGAGGAAGGAGACTCCCCCATATGCAAAGTGAACTTTGTAAAGAGTTAAATGTTAAAACCAATTAATTAATGCTTTATTGGAATAAACGTGCTTTGAGTTTTTTTTTCTTTGATATTGGATTATCTCTTTTGAGTTTAGTTACAGAATATATTATTTTAGTAACCGAGAGATTTGACAAGTTATATTGTTAGCCATATTGAATAGTATAAAAATCATTGACCTGCCGGTTTCAACTTCCCCCTTAATAGACTGATAAAAGTTGTAAATGTAAACCATATAGCACAACTTTGAAATACTTGTTTGGAACCAGCTAGTTATATACTTGAACCTTTTGGTTCCATTAAAAACTTCGGTTAACAACTAGATTCCCTTAATGCATGTTTTGTGGTGTATACAAAAATAAAAAGGTAAAGATATTATTTTGATCCCAAACCACATTACAAACAGTCCACATATATCAATCATGTCAGTAATAAAGAACGATTACACTCCCAATATTTACTCAAAAACAAATACTCCAATTGAATGCTAAAGACTAAGATATAAATGTACTACAAATGTTTTGGGTAATTTGATGTGACGACAAAAAAAAAAAAAAGAAAGAAAAAGTACTATAATGCTGGCGTGATAAAGGAACTACTTGCGCCCGAAGCTTTCACACACTCTCTATTTTTTCTCTCTCTCTACACACACACACACACATTGACACACAGTCTCTTCTTCTTCTCTACACTGTCTCTTCTTCTTTCTTCTCTCTGTCGTTTCTTCCAAAAAAAGAACACTTTTTTTTTTTTGGTTTCCCCTTCTTCTTCTGGGTTTTGATAACAGAGAGAGAGAGTCACTCAAAGGTAAAGTATTTCATCACCCTTCCTCCATCACTTCCATTGTTTCTTCTCAAAAAAGTTGATTTTTTTCTCCTTGGTTACATTTTTTTTCCTTATTTCTCCGCTTGACTTAGAGAAATGTGTTCTGATTCTTCTTATTGTTAAAAAAAATCCTAACTTTTCTCGTTTTCTCTTAAGAAAAAATTGAACTTTTTTTTTTTTTGGGTAAGTTAATCACTTTACCAAGTTATCAAATTTGTTTAGTTATTTACACTTTCTCGGCTCTGTGATCTCTATTAACTACAAACAACTGGCAGGATCCGCTTCTTCGTTCTGATCCACACTTATCCTTCTTCTCTCAGATTTTTGTTTCCTGGGTTTTGTCTGAGAGGAATCAGTCGGCGAACCTACGGTACTCTCTCCTCTCTCTCTCTCTCTCTCTCTCTCTCTCTCTCTCTCTCTCTCTCTCTCTCTCTCTCTCTCTCTCTCTCTCTCTCTCTCTCTCTCTCTCTCTCTCTCTCTTTGGCTCTTTGTGTGTTGTTGCTGCTGGGTTTTAACTTTTTCTCAAAAATCGAAGCTTGATCGAGAATTGATTGACTACTAAACCCTAAAAATTGGTTGAAATAAAGTCTCTGTTTTGCAAAATACCCAATTTTTTTTTTACCCTGTCTTCTTCAATATCTTTGCAGTGTTGTCTTTTTCTTCTTCCTTTTCGAGACTCTCTTACTTAATTTGCTGCTTTTCTTTTTTTAAGAAGCCAATGCGTTTCCAGATTTGGCCCGTTACATTTATATGTTCTGTGCAAGATTGTGTGTACATGTGTTTATGTTTAGTAGAAGTGGTAGAACAAGTATTAGACTGATATTGAGATTCACAACTTAAATCGGTGAATGCCTTCCGCAATGAAGAAAGAGTTTTTTCTTTTGATGCAGTAGTTCTTGTGATTCGTGTAGGTTCTTTATAGTAAGTCGTTCAATGATGATCTAAAAACCACTCTTTAGCCATCTTTCATACAATACCATTCGATAGCTGTGTCACTGATTCCATTAATGTTCTTTGTAATCAATGATTTCCATGTTTAGCTTCCACTGTAATCCTGATTTCAATTTAAAGTTATTCAGTTTCATGTTGTTTCTGTCTTTGCATTTCAGATGAGTAGCAGGCGAACAGTGAAGAGATCATTGATTTTATCTGACGATGAAGATGAAGATATCTTTTACAGCTTCAAGGTTCTTCTACCTAACGGTACTAGTGTGAAACTCACACTTAGTAACCCAGATCCAAAGATGTCTATGCAAAACTTTGTCAACCTCGTGAAGATGGAGTACGAAAATGCTAGGAAAGACTGTGTTTTGCTGTCTAAGAGGACGAGGGTTGATTGGAACTCAGGCGGAAAGTTTTCTCTTGAGTCAAATGGCGAGAAGATGAATGGCATTGTTCGTTTTGCTGCCTTTAAGCCGAACATTTGTCATATAATACGCCTTGATGTGAGTTGTTCTCTTTTCGTTCCAGTCTTTTTACAAAATGATTTCAAATTTGTTTTGCGATATTTTCTGACTCAATTTCTATGTCTGGATCAGGACGGTTCTGGTATAGCTTCCACCATGTATGAGGTCAGTATTACTATTCTGAAACATATATGCTTGCTATCTCACTGTCTCCTTAGGTTGGTTTGTGATGGTTCACACTTGTTTTTGCAGAACTTGTGGGACCTGACACCTGATACTGATCTGCTTAAAGAACTACCTGAAAATTATAGCTTTGAGACAGCTCTCGCGGATCTGATAGTAAGTGTTTTAGTAAAATTACCTAAATGGAAAAGTGGATATTGTGCGTTATTGTAAACCGATGCACATTACTTTATCCTTATTGTGTAGACTGGCACACATTGTTTGACTTCGATTTTAGTTCTTTTGGATGTGGTCTAGCTCTTTGGATAGTGCCCAAAGAAACAAAAAATATAATTATTTCCTCCTCTTCCTGTTTGCAACCAAAATTTATGGTTTCTAGGGATTCACATTGTGTTTCCAAATAGATTAACTTATTCTCAATTACTCACATGATTTTGACATTAATTCTCTGGATCTGTTGATGAGATTGGGGTTTGTATCTGTTAAGTTTCTCCTTTATTTCAGATATGGAATCCTAATTTTTCTGTTGCTAAATTAACAGGACAACTCCTTGCAAGCTGTGTGGCCTTATCGTGAAGGAGCTCGGAAACTGATTAGGTATGTTCTTATATTAGGAAGTTTGATGACAACCATTGAGTGTAATCCTTCAACTCATGTGATTATTTTCCAGTGTGGATATTTCTGCTGACCGGATTACAGTCTTTGATACCGGGAAAGGAATGGACAGTAGTGAGGAAAATTCTATTGACAAATGGTGAGATTGTTTCTTCAATTATATTCAAATGCTCACAGAACGTGGATTATGATTATGAACTGAGAAAATTGTTCTATAGAACAGACAACTTAACATATTTTACGTATTAAGCTTGATATTGCAGTCAAATGTTCTTTACTCAAATTTGTTTCAAATTGTGCAGGGGTAAGATTGGGGCGTCATTACATAGATCTCAAAAAACCGATGCTATTGGAGGCGACCCACCATACCTTAAGGTAATTCATTAGTCGCATAGATTCATTTTTTCCTCTTTTATGTTTCTCTTTGGACTGTTCATTCTGTATCAACACCTGTCTGTTATTTTACTGTTTTTGAAGAGAGATTCATTCTTTTTCTATGTAGCCATACTTTGGGATGTTCGGATATGGAGGTCCTTATGCTTCTATGTTCTTGGGAAGGTGCGATTTCAGCTTCTATTTACCCAAAACTGTTAAGGTCAACCTATGGTTGTCTGCAATCTCTTGTTGTGTCTAACTCTCTTCTCTGTCAGGCGTACTTTGGTGTCTTCTAAGACAAAAGAGTCCAAGAAAGTATTCACTTTTCAGTTTAAGAAAGAAGCCTTGATTGACAATCGGTCTATTTTGGGAAAAAACTGGAAGGTAATATAATTCATCATCTTTCTGTTTAGCTCATAATTCTTTTTCTTGTTGTCATCAATGTTTCATAAACAATGAATTCTGAATTTCTTGTATAGACTGATGGTGGCATGAGGGACCCATCGGAGGAGGAAATTAAGTTATCGCCTCATGGAAGCTTTACAAAGGTACCCCCTTGTTCAACAATTTCTTCCTTTGTTCCCCCATATGACGTGAAAAATAATCTCCTATGTACTGTCAGAGATGCAGAACAAAGTATAGTTGAACATATTTTCTATTGTCAGAAATGCTGTGAAAATTGAGTATCTTTTGTTTTCCTGTGAGGAGTTAACTTTCTGTGGGAAAACTTTCTTGTTTCTGAACGAGTTTGATATCTTGAGTTTTATCGCTTTAAATTGAGGTGGTGTTGTTAATTTGTTTACTCATCTAGTTCAATGGTAGTCATTTATCAAATTATAATGTTCATCGTGGATTATAGTGGAAGACTGGAAGTATTATGTGTGTTCTAGAATCTAGAGATTGTGCGGAAACCGCATGGTGTTGTTCTCAACTCCAATGACAGTTTGAACTTCATAATTTCAAATTTCTTCTCATAAACCTTAGCTATGATATGTTATCAACTGTTTATCTGAGACTGCTGGTCTTTGTTCTTTCTAGGTTGAGATATTTGAATCAGAATTTGACATCTCCAAAATATATCAACTCCAGTGCAGGCTTAAGGATATCTACTTTCCTTACATCCAGGTATTCTTTGTCTATTGATTATACAATAGGTCATAATCCATGTTTATTGCTCGGAGTTTTGTTGATGGCTTTAATAGTTCTTAAAGCATGCTAACCTTCACCAGAGTACGTTATTGTCTACTAGGGTCAAGTGATGCCTGAAAATGGGATATAAATATGGAAAAATGCATGAGTTTCTGATTGCTAATATATGTTTTCTGTTAGTTCTGCCTATTGACTGTTTTTTTGTTGAGTCTTTTTTTAGCTCTGATAAAATGTGACTGTTTTAATTTTCTTTATCAACCTGTAGTGTGATGAACTCTCCAAAACTGGGAGAACTGAAAGGCCTGTAGAGTTTCAGGTTTGTTATTATCATCATTAGCTAATCAGTTTTTGAATCTCGTTTAATGTTTACTAAGATTATCATTTGTAGCTGAACTATGTTTCAGGTTTGTTATTACTATTCCAATTTCCAAGATATATTACTGAAAGTGTTCTTGGCTATACTCTTTTCCGGGTCCTCTATGATTTTTTCAGGTCAATGGGGAAGATTTAGCTGAGATAACAGGTGGAGAGGTTGCCATTACCAACCTACACTCCACGGGTCAAGTATATTCATTTGAGATTCGATTCACTCTCTCCGGTGGGAAAAGAAAAGGTAAAAAACCCCTCTTCTGATCACGATGTTTCCTATGAGTTAAGCTCCTGGCTGCTTTTGCCTCAGTATCTGGTAGCAAGTTATTTGAAAGTAATGTCATGAAAATGAAGATGTATTTTTGTTTTGGGTGAATTTGAGAAATTGCTCAAGCTCCCTATATTAAAAATGCAGTGATGGTTGTTTTGTGGTTAGCCAACACATATTTAATCTTCTTAAACTGGAATTCTTAGAGAGTCCAAATCATTTTTGTATGGAGAACGTTGAAATAGCAATAGCAATCCCAAGAATTATCTCTTTATTTGGCTTCTGACTGTATATTTGTTTTTCCAGGGACAACCCAAAAGGCAAACGCTCGCCTGAAGTTTGTTTATTTTCCAATCGTCCAGGTATAACATTCCTTCCTAAAGAAGCAAACATTACCTTTGGTTACCGTCCAGAACTGAACACTTTAGAAGTTTTGCAGGGAAAAGAAAGCTTTGAGAAAATTTTGGAGAGTTTAGAAGAGGAAGGATGCAAAGTTTCTGAAAGCTTCCAAACTTTTGGTCGTGTTTCAGTAAGAAGGCTTGGTCGTCTACTTCCAGAAGTCCGTTGGGTTAGTCTTATCTTGTCACCATTATCATACAAATTATGGTGTGCAGTACTTTGAAAGTTCGCTGAATATGCTTGTAAACAAGAATTTAACTTTTTGTTTTATCAATAAATACGTGTAGGATTCAATACCGTTTATGGTGAGAGGAAATAGAGCGTCTACTTTGCAGAAAGGCTCCCGAAGAGTAAAATGCTTTGTTGGTATAAAGTGCTTACATTTTCAGTTGTGTTATTTTTCTTTTAATTTATTTATTTATTTATGAATGTGCACTCTTTGTGGTTGCAGATTTGGATGCTGGTTTTAGCCCTACGCCGTCCAAAGTGAGTAAACACTAATTTATAGTATTATTTTAACATATCTATTATCATCTGATCACTGAATAAGCTTTGTACAGACCGACCTTGCGAGCCAAAATCCTTTCTCAGTAGCTCTAAGAAACTTTGGTAATAAACCGACGGAGAAAGAGAAGGATGATGGTCAGTTTAAAATCCTTTTGCAATCATGGATTTCCCCTCATATTTTGTGGTTATATCATAACGAATTCTTGTTTTTACAGATGTCAGCTTTGAGATTTTTAAAGAAGGAAAGAATGTCAGCTACGCGCAAGTTGACGATAATTTTAGAGATTGGGTTCTGAAGATGCATGATACCCATGATGAAGAAGCTGCATCGGGTGAAGATGAAGCTGTCCTCATTGTTGGATCACTGGATAAAAAGGCCCTTGTCATTTCGCGTGATGGTATGTATTAGCTTTTCATGGAAGTTAAATGAACTTTGTTTGAAAAGCTATTGCCTTACAATGCATGTTTTCTATTTTTTCCATATATCCAAATATTTTTACTAACGTTGATGTTGTAGTAGAAAGACACTAGAGGATTTCGCTAGATGCATTTTTCCATATATTTCATCTTTATCTCCTTCTATGAATTGGGTGCTCATACCTCCAATGCTTTTGAGCTGTAGCTGTGAGGGTGCACAAGGTAGTTACGAGAAAAGGAATGTCATGGAAACGTGGTCAGAATATAAAGATTCTGAGAGGAGCTTGTGCTGGGGTTCACAATAACAATGTGTATGCCACCATTGACTATTTTCTAATAGAAGGGTTTGAGGACGAAGCAGGCGGTTAGTACCCATCTACACCATCTTTTAAACTACAAACTGAATAGTCTTCTGTAGTCGCTGCAGCTGAGCTGTCGTTTTTATGTGTCTTCTGCGCAGGGGATACTCGGATTTTATGCAGGTGATTTGTTTTTATCATTTGACTAGTTCTGTATATTCAAGGCTAGTTCTGTATCATATAGCGTTAATGTTAGGCTTATCGATCGCCCTGAGAGTGAGGGATGCAAGCTGTCAATCATCGATGGAATTTCGAAACTGGAAATTGGGAGGTCTTTATCTTTACCAGTCACTATAATCGACTCTGGAAAGGTAAAATCACTAAACTATTACCCATGTTCTTAACTTTTTAATGTGTATATTTTTATTCTCCTCTTCTGCATACAGCAAATAATTTTCAATCTGAATGTTTTTGTACAGTGCCTACCTGTAGATGCAAACGAATGGAATAGAAAACTTGAGAAGCAACAGGAAAAGGCACCGTCAAAAATTGATTTGCTGGATGAGAGAGATTGCAGAGAATTGGGCATTGATGGGGTATGAACGTTTCATTATTTAGTATAAACTAAAGTCAGTTCTAGTAATAGAGTTTGATGCCAACTGCCTTAGCGTGCAAAAATGTATAAATGAGAAATAAGCACTTTTGTCTCCATTTTTTTTTCCCACAAAACTAAGCACCTTTTCCTTTCGTACAAGCTTATCACGTAGAGTAACATTTTATGTATCAATATGTTACAGGAATTACCAGTTGGTGATTCCGTGCGTGCTGGGCGAGCTCCCCCAAAACAGATTGTAGCAGTTGTCCGACCTGCATGCTTCACGTCTTCAACACCGTCCAAGAAGTTGGACCAGTTGAAGTTGGAACAGAAACATATTGTTAAGATGGATGAAGAAATGGTCATGGTAGTAAAATTGCTAGACACAAATATGAAACCGAGTGATAAGAATGTCAAACCTGTGTATTCGCAGCGCTTGTGTCCTACATCTCGTAAAGGGATTAGTGGTCTCTACATTTTTTCACTTGGGTCCAAGTTACCGAACCTTTTCAAGAAAGCTGGCACTTACAAATTTTCTTTCTCCATTGTAAGTAACTTTTGACACTCTTCTTTTTGTATCTGAAATTATATATAAAAGGATTGTTTGATAAATTTAAACTGATAGACTTCTACCTTGCAGTTTTATCTGCCAGTTTATTTTCAAGTAATCATATAATGTAATTGCCCAAACGCTTTACCTTCAGGGAAATTCGATTAAGTGCAACAAAACGGTGGTTGTTAGGCCTTCTTCAAAGGTAGCAAGGTGGGAACTTGACGATAATTTGGAATCCCTTCCATGCAATGTTCAGTAAGACTCCTAATCATTTAAAAAAAAGGCATATATATATATATATATATATATATATATATATATCTCAAACCGTTCTCATTTTCCCTCACTTTAAATCTTGGATTGTCAAATTTCATCAATATAATGGTGTTTCTACAGGGTGGGTTCTTCTCTTCCACCATTCCGTATCACTTGCTTTGATGAGTACAAAAACCGGATCCCGTTCACTACTGTTCCAAGCCTGGAAGTTGAACTGGAAGCTAACCCTAGATTCCTACTCAAGATTGATCAAATTGAGGCCGACCTGATAGATAGTGGATCAATTCTTAAAATTGAGGTATCTTGCTTCTTCCATGCTTTAAGCACTGATGGTATGATCATAGTTTGGTTAATGTTAACTGAGGACACAGATAATAATGAAATACAGTCCATAGTGTAGGCAGTTTAGCGTTTCACAGTGGTTATCTTTGTGGGTAGTCTAGATCATTTCGTGATTTTCTGAGTCTAATGCAGAATATGCTCGTTGAGACTGGTGAGTTAGACCAGATCAGGCCAACTTACGAAGCAACCTTAGAGATACGCGCAATGGACAAGCCTTTTTCTGTCTCGGTTGCTTGTAAAGGTAAGCTTTAGTATTGGTCTATCTATATGTGTCTATTTGCAGAAGCTCATATCTAAAATTACAAAAGGCTCGTCGAAGTTGTACTTGCGCACCCAAAACAAACTCAGAGCCGGAGCCTGAGTGTATCGTTCAGTTGTTACTTTAAGTTAGGGAGCTTTCTGTAATTTCTTCACTCTTTATAGAACTCCAAAAAATTGAAGATCTCTGATGGTTATGTAATTAGGGAGTATACTCGATGATTTGTATCTATTTATCAAACTGACATTATAAGGACATGCAAAATGAACCAATAGTATTTCTAATATGTATAAATTGTTTTCCTTAACGAAACTTTCTTATTTCAGTTAATCCCGGGCCTCCGGAACGAGTTGCTGTGAATAATTCCAAGGCTTTGGATAATTTGCTTCCCGGTTCTACTGTTGAAGATTTTATCCTTGAGGTATATAATATAGGCCTATGCACGTTGTTCTGCAGTAATTAGTTTTTCCTTCTAATCAAGTTGACCATAATTTTCATGCAGATGTTCGATGGATATAATAACCATGTTGCAGAGGGGACCGATGTTCTGATACATATTGATGGGTACCGTATCGAAGACTGGATGGGCGTCAACCGTAAGGTGTGAGAAGTTTATTCTAGTAAAGCAAAGGAGTCTTTGTATGACTTGTTGAGTGAATTTTTGTAGTATACCATGCTCTCACCATTGTAACACTATATGGATGACGCAGTTTGGTTTGCGTTTTGGTTTTAATTTACTCTTCTTTGATCATCTGATAGGTTGATGGCCGTGGCTGCATTGATCTCTCTGGCCTTCTTAAAGTCACAGAAGGCTATGGGAAATCTGGTTACGTGGTCTCTTCAAGTTAATATTTTTCTGGTGTCATTCTTTTCTTTTGATGATTTGCTGATTGTCAAGTGTCTTTGTTTCTCTACAGTATCACTGTCCGTAATATATGGTAATGAAGTTATCTTCAGGAAAGAGTCTCAAATTGAGGAACGAGAGCTAAGACTTGTAAAAGAGGTAAATATTCTTTTGGCACAATTTGGTTTTGTTCCTTGCCAACAAGCTTTTGTCTCTTTACTAACTCTATTCCTGAAATTGTTTGTTTTGATCAGCTGCCCGAATGCTGTGCTGCTGGTTCAAATCTCGTGAACCTCATCTTCCAAGTGACGGATTCAGAGGGTTCTTTGGATGCTAGCATCCATCATGACGAAAAATCTGGGTGGTTCCATACAATGAGCATTGAATCTGATTCAAGTAGCGTTGAGAGCGAAATCAGATATGCCTTTGTCCATGGATCCTGCAGAGTTCCTTCTCTTTCCCTCCCAGAGAACGAGGGTGTCTTTGCTTTCAGGGTGTTCCATTCGCGATACCCTGAGCTGCATTTGAGCTTAAAGGTACTAACTAGTAACTGGTGAATTTTGTATATATTGCAATATGTTTCTACTATGGGTATAATTTTCAGTTCATGTTTATGTTAAATCGCTTTTTCATATTGATTTTCCTGTATTTGATTTTCAGACTCAGGTAACATCTGCTTCCTCATATGAAAGAGAAGGGACTGGGTATTCAACACCTTATCCAAGGACGACTACACCACCTGAATCAGGAATCCCTTTAATCACAAATCCAGGGCTGACTCCATGTTCACAGATTGGAGTGTTGGCCATTAGGTCATCTTCATTGGCTCTCAGTAGCCAAACTAGCCTGATGGATATGGCACAGTACGCTGAGGTATGGTCATCACTATTTAAGTGGGAAAATATTGATATTTCTCTTTCATTTATGCCTTAGTGAAAGACAAACAATATCTAGAATGATCTAGCTTTTGTATTCCTAGTTTATCTCAGCCACATTGAAAATATTCCTTTCTTCCTGTAGAGCTTAAAAGAAAAAATCAATACATACGAAGAATACCGATTTGAAGTAGATAAGCACCTAGAAAGTTTGCAGGCTGAACATGAACATGCTGAGCAAGAGTTGAGTGCGCTGCAAGGTAACTAGTATCTTGATTTGCCGATGTTTTGATAACTCTGACGGGGTTTAAAGCTGCATTGCTGCTATTTTATTTTATTTTGCATTCTTTTTATGAACTATCCATGTTCATGTGAATTTCTTCTCAGCTTCTCTGGAACCTCTTGGTGCATCGTTCCCAGAATGCCTATCCACAAAAGAATCTATGATGAAACAAATCGAAGAGAAGCATCATGACACTGCAGCATCGGTTTTCTGCTGTCTGTACAGAGAGGCTCCACCTCCACAGTCTTTTTTTCTGTCAAACAAAGGAATGTTTGGCGTTGTAGCGCTTCTCGGTTCAGTTGCCTCCACCTCCCTTAGCAGGTACAGATTTTTTCTGATCATATTCATAGTGTCTACGCTTGGGGAAAATCTTCAATTTCGTAACTTATTTGGTATGACTGACAGGGTTTTGTCTGAATATTTGGGGAAAGACACAATGCTTTCATTGGTGTGCAAATCATCACAATTTGGACAGAAAAGCGATGAGTATCGCAAGCTTCAATCTGAAGCAGCTAGCCACGGACGAACTATCACCAATCGGTTTCTTGTTATTTGTCTTGATGCAACCAGGTACATATTTTTGTACTCTCCGTTTGAATTTTGGATTTCTTGTTAATCTATAGCTTAGTCAAATGTTTTCCGGCTCAAAACATGCAGACCTTGGAGGAATGGAGTTGTGAAGAATGATCCTCAGAAGAGATTAGCCATGGATAGCCCTTACCTGCCGAATGGAGATCCTATTCCCGGTTTCAAAGGCTACGGTGTGAACATGATACACTTAAATTCAGAGGAGCTGGATATACAATCAAACTCGGGTCATGGGCTTAGGGAGACGCTATTCTATGGGATTTTTGGAGAGTTGCAGGTATATGAGACCGCAGAGGATCTTGAAGCAGCTCTTCCTCACATCAATGGAGACGCTGTGTCTCTAGATGGTGTGATCGCCAGAGAAAACGGTTTCATATACTCTGGTTGCTGGTACATGCACTTTCTTTTTTATCCTTTAAACCTTGCAGATCTTTGCTTTCTTTTGTTATTTGTCTTTGGTTATTGGGAGTGTTGGTGATCTTTGGTTTATTTTGTGTCTTGTGCTGTGTCAGTACACCGGAAGTTCATTTTCCAATAACCGTAACGGAGAAGCAAGAGAAGGCATTGGTGCGAATGGAAATAGCAAGAGGCAAAAAGAGAAAGGCTGAGAAGGAGATCGCCGAGGAGAATAGTAAGAAGCGTAGGTTGGTGAAAAAGTTGAAGAAGGCAACGGAGAAGTACGAATGTTTAACAGCTACGGCAGACTCTTAGGGTTTTTTTTACTTTTAAAAAGTTTTCTTAATGTCGTACTTTTGTAAATACTAGCAAATGACTGGAACAATTCGGTAGTTTACTTAAACGTTCTTGATATTTTGGTAATATAAAAAAGGTTTGATGTTTTTTGCCGAAAATATCAAAAGCTATGCGTACTTCTGTGAGTAGAGAAAAGTATAAATCCCCTAATGATGATGATAAAGTACCTAAACACGTATATAATTCATCTTCCGTCTTGGGTAATGGAGCCCCAAATAAAATAACCAATAGTATTTTATTGTAAACATATTCATTATAAAATTTGCCGACTCTTCATTTCTCATCTCACTCCTTGACTCTTCCCCTTCCCAACACTCTTCTTCTTCTTCTTCGTCTTCTCATCTGTCTCTCTCTAGCGTTTGGAGGGTTACTCAAAGCTAATTCAGTCTGCAAAATCTAAGGTATCTGAAGTTGATTTCACTGCCAAAACTTAAGAGTTGTTCATCTCAAGGTTGTAATAAAGTCTATAAACAGTTGTCTCTCCGGTTTTGGCTTGTTATATGCAAATCGATCTACATAGATTTTTTTACTAAGTGTGGTGTTTACATGCACTTGTATTAGTAGATGTATATGTTGTAGCTTTAGGTACTTGCTTTCTAAAGTTACCAAACCACAAAACTTTTTTAAAAAATTTACAATAAAATGTAAAAAAAACCTCGAATCCATGCATGCTTCGTATCCATGTTTTTTTTTTTTTAATGGGTATCTTCTCTTCTGAATCATGTGCTTTGAATTTCAGATGAGTAAGAAGAGACCGACCGAGAGAAGATTGTTTCCAGATGATGATGATGGTGGAGGAGATAAGTTTTACAGGCTCAAGGTTCTTTTGCCAAACAGCACTAGTGTGACACTCACACTTACTAACCCTGAGCCTAAAAAGAATTTTGTTAACCTGGTGAAAGATGAATATGACAAAACCCGGAAAAACTGTGTTTTGTCCGGTAAGAAGAGGAAGCGGGTTGATTGGAATATGGCTGCTAAATCTTATCTCGAGTTTAACGGTGAAAAGATTAAAGAGACCGTTCGATTTTCAAAGTTTAAGCCCGATTTGTGCAATATCATACGTCTAGATGTGGGTTACTTTTTAATATTTTCATTATGCTACTTTCTCTGTTTTTTTAGTGTGTTGATTTTGCTAATTATGATATAACTATGTGCCTTGATTGATCTCTGGATCAGGATGGGTCTGGAGAGGGGTCTAATATGTATGAGGTTAGTTTTTACTACATAGTTTTTGCTATGTATAATTGTCTCCTTAAGCTTTGTTTAGTGATGTTCCTGTTCTTTGTTTTTTTGCAGAACATGTGGGATTTAACACCTGATACTGATTTGCTTAAAGAACTACCACAAACTTATAGCTTTGAGACAGCTCTTGCGGATCTAATTGTAAGTTTCTCAGTCAAATTGCATGTAATATATTGTTACAATTTTATGTGTTCTGTGAAAAAATTTGCTCTTATTGACTTAATACAAAGTTCTTTAAAGACTTTTTTAAGTGAGTCTTTTATAGGTCTAGTGCAGGATCACTGTAGTTAGGGTAAAGGGTTTTGTAGTAGATTGTAGCTAGTTTGACAACTCAGCAACAATCTGGTAAGTTCGTTAGATGAGAGCTGACGGTTTAATAGGAAATTACCGTAATTTGGTATTCTAGACGTGGTTTAGCGTTATTCTTTCGTTAACCGGCTTGGGGTCTTTCTAAAATCGGTCTTGGAGTTCGTCTTTCTCCGTCAAGGATCTCGGAGGAGTTGGTGCGTACTGATTCGGAGTTTCAAAAGAAGATTTCGAATCTCAGCACGAGAAATGGAGCAGTCTTTGAAACTCGTGTGGGAAGATAGTGCCTGAGAAGGTTGAAAACTTGAAGACATGTGTCAAGATGAAAGACACCCTCCAGGTGCTCGATGAAATGACTCTCAAAATAGCCTTTTTGAGTTACTATGTGTTCGAGAATGGATGAGAATAAGCCAAGAGGTGAAGACTTATTCCGTTGTCATTAGCGGCAGCTTTTAATGCACTTAGGAGGTACTGATTACTAATTGGCAGGGGAGGGTTTGTTACAAGTATAAATTTGTATACTGTGGCTGCTCCAAAGACGAATCTCAAGAAGCCACCTCATTCTCAGCATGAGGACAATCTCATATTCAGGCTGGCAGTATTGTATGAGTCTTTCTTGTGTTAGTCTGGTGCAGGATCACTCCTATGGAGTTTGTAGTAGTCTGAAGTTGTGTTAACAGCTTGGGTTTAGATCTGAGATTCTCTCGTTAATCAAATTCTCTTTATGGTGTAGTTGTTTGGTGAACTGAATAAAAGTAGTTTGCTGGTTTAGTTATTTCATTGTTGTGATCTTTGCTTGGCTTCTTTGTGAAATGTAACTCCACGTCGTCTGGATCATCCTGTGATATAAGAGTTTGATTGACATTTTTAGGATCATATGATTGGGTTTGACTGTGTTAGTTTTCTTGTTTATGAACTCCAATTTTCATGTTGCTGGCTTATATCACAGGATAATTCTCTGCAAGCTGTGTGGTCTTGTTCGCCCGGAGATCGAAGACTGATTAGGTTTGTTCTTGTCGTAAAAGGTCATATACTTCAAATGAACTTTATCTTTTGATTTCATGTAATTGCTTTTGCAGTGTCGATGTTCTCGGTGATCGAATTTCAATCTTTGATTCTGGTCCTGGAATGGACAGTAGCGACGCAAATTCTATTGATAAATGGTGAGAACATCGAGTTCAATATAAGTAACTTCACAGTTCAATCAAATTTTCCTTACTCAAGTTCATACCGCGAGTTTGATCTTTAAGTAGTCTTCATTTTCTTAACACTGCGCAGGGGGAAAATAGGGGCTTCATTACATAGGTCACAAAAATCCAAAGCTGTTGGAGGCAAACCACCATACCTTATGGTACTTAACACCGCCTCAAGAATCTTAGAAGAGTTTTTGCTCGCAGTTTATAAATTATCATGAGTCTTTCTATTTTGCTATGTAGCCATTCTTTGGGATGTTTGGATATGGAGGTCCTTATGCTTGTATGCATTTAGGAAGGTGAGTATTTTACTAATCTGAGGAATGATTGTCTGCCTTCCTTGGGTGCATTTAACTCTCTTCTATGGTTAGGCGTACTTTGGTGTCTTCAAAGACGAAACAGTCTAAGAAAGTATTCACCTTGCAACTCAATCGAGAAGCTTTGATTGACAATCGTTCTATCTTGGGAAAAAACTGGAAGGTGATAATACATTCATAATATATCATCATTTACTGCTTGTCATAGTCTATGTCATTAAATGGTGGATTTTAAAAATGTGAAAGGTTGATGGTGGAATGAGGGATCCTCTAGAGGAGGAATTCAAGTTATCACCTCATGGAAGCTTCACAAAGGTACACGACTTATGTTATGTTGCTACTTGGATTTCTTGAGTTTATCTCTGTTCACAAATATATTCTCCATGTTTGTTTATTCATATCCTGCAGTGATACCTTTTTATTAAAGAATTATGCTGTAATGACAAGATTGTGCATAAGTTAAAGTTTTTTGTGCTGTTCTAGAATCCTATAACAATCTGTCCACTTTGTGACCTTAATCTATGCTCCTCTGGTTTCATGAATCAGCAAGTTGTATTATGTATCTGTTTATCTAAAACTGCTATTCTGTTTTATTTACAGGTTGAGATATTTGAATCCGAATGTAAAATGCCAGAAATAGATCAACTTCAGTGCAGACTTAAGGATATATACTTTCCTTACATTCAGGTTTTCGTTGGCTAATATTAATACAAGATGTGGTGATCCTTTTATGGTGTTTCTTTGTCGGAAGTTTCATTTTTTTTTGTCAACCTGTAGTGTGATGAAATCTCTAAAACTGGGAGGACTGAAAGGCCTGTAGAGTTTCAGGTGTGTCATTATTTCTAAAGATGTTTGGGGTTAGGCAGTATTAGTGCTCTTAGTTTCAACCTTTTTCTAATTTCCTTGGTCGTTGTCCAGGTCAATGGATATGATTTAGCTGAGACAGTAGGTGGAGAGGTTGCCACTACCAACCTAAACTCCAAGGGTCGAGAATTTTGGTTTCAGATTCGATTCGTTCACGGTGAAAAAACAAAAGGTATCAACCCTTTAACAGTTCAAGATGCTTCATTTCAGTTAAGGGTCTGGCTGCTTTTGCTCCAGTATTTGGTAGCAAACAGCCAGAGCTATCTATCTGAAAATATGATTAGATATTTTCAAAAGAACAGATATGATTGGATTTACAAAAGTTTATGCCCTCGTAAACAAAATTGCAGTTGTGAGTCTAACTTACATAGAGATATAGAAACAGATGAGTAACATACTTTATATCGGAATTCTCAAAGCTAATGTAACTTACATGGAGATATTGAAACTAGGGTTCAATATACTTTTCTGTAGAACGCTGAATTAGAATCCAGAATATTGATCATATCGTTTGGAGTCTTGACAATATTTTTTTTCATACAGGGTCATTCCAGGAGGCAAACGCTCGCCTCAAGTTTGCTTATCTTCCAATCATACGGGTATGACGATCCTTTCCTAAGAAGCGAACTTGACCATCGGTTTACCTTTCTTGAAACTGAACACTTCAAGTTCTGAACTATGTATGTGACAGGAAAAAGAGAGTATTTACAAAGAGAGCAGTACTATTATTCTGGAAAGCTTCAAAACTTTAAGTCGTCTTTATGTACGAAGACTTGGTCGTCTACTCCCAGAAGTATCTTGGGTTGGTCTTCTTTGTTCACCATTAGTTTTTCTTCCTGGAGTATTCACAGTTCTGTTACCAGAGAATGTTTTGAATGATGTTTGACTATTTTTAGTGCGTCAAGGATTTAAAAAGGTTATGACTGTGGGTGAATCCTTGCTTCTGTTTCCAATAACTATGTAGGCATCAATTCCGTTTATGGAAAAGGGGGACAGAGCCACTACTTTGCAGAAATCGTGTCAAAGAGTGATATGCTTCGTCGGTATGATGCCTCGCACTAGTCAATTGTATATTTATCTGTTTGAAATTGTTCTATCCGAGCATGTTTCATGTGCACTCTTTGGTGGTTACAGATTTGGATGCTGCTTTTAGCCCAACGCCTTCAAAAGTGAGCTAACATTAACCTTGATTCGTTAATCTTATTAGTACAATTTTACATGATTATTAAACATGTTTTTGCAGACCGATCTTGCAAGTCAAAGCCCCTTCACTTTGGCTCTGAAAAACTTTGGTAGTAAATCAAAGGAGAAGGATAACGGTTAGTTTAAACCCATTTGAAATCTTAGTTTGCTCTTTTTCTTGTATCTCAAATACATTTAATTCTATGTTTTTACAGATGTCAGTTTTGTGCTACATAGAGAAGGAAAATCTTTAGTACTTGGGCAAGTGGACCAGGATTATAAGACTTGGGTTCTTGAGATGCATAAGACTTATGATGAAGAAGAGGCGTCAGGGGAAGACGACGCAGTCGTTATTTTTGATTCCTTGAATAACAAAGCTCTTCGCATTTCGCCTGATTGTGAAGGTATGCAGCTGCAAACGACCATGCATGCCTAATGCCTTCATTAAGATAAAAAATAATTGTTTGGTATAACCATTTTCAAATATTTCCAATGAATAGCCAGAAATCTGCTGTAAAAGCTTCATGATATCTGTAGTGATAATATTGTCATCTTTTCTTTATTCCTTATATAAAATTATTTGTAACTGCAATGCTTTTGAATTCTAGCTGTGAGGGTGCACAGTATTATGAAGAGAAAAGGGATGTCATGGAAGCGTGGACAGAAGATCAGGATTCTGAAAGGTGCATGTGGAGGGGTTCACAAGAATGATGTCTATGCGACAATTGACTATTTTCTCGTTGAAGGTTTCGACGACGAAGCAGGCGGTAAGTACCTTCTCAACTATAATTTTAACTACATACTAGAACAATGTTGAATTGATCTGTCTCTATGTGGTTTATGAGCAGGTGATGCCCGGATTATATGCAGGTGATTTTTTTTTTTTTCAATTTAACTAGTTCTGAATACTAGAAGAGTTCACTATCTCCAATTCTTGTATTCTGAATCTGAATATTTGATCTAGGCAAATCAATTACTCTGAAGATGAGGGATGCATTCTTTCAATGACTAAAGAAGTTTCAAGATTGGAACTACGAAGTTCTTCATCTTTTCCAATCAGTATTATTGACTCTGGAATGGTCAAACTGCTGAACCCTTAAATCATATTCTTTTTCTTTGCATACTCTCTTAACTTCACTCTAAAGGATGTTTTTGAACAGTGTCTACCTTTAGATGAAATTGAGTGGAATAGGAAAATTGGGAAGCAACGGGAAAAGGATCCATCGAGAATTGATTTGCTGGATGAGAAAGATTGCAGAGCATTGAACATTGATGGGGTAGGAACGTTTCTTTTCTTACTAAAAATGAGTCTGATATAGTAATAGGGTTTGCTGTTATAGTATCATTAACTTCCAGATAACGTTTTATTTATGAACATGCCATAGGAATCATCATTTGGTGATTCAGTGCGTGCTGGAGAAACTCCCCCGAAACAGATTGTTGCAGTTGTTCGACCTGCTAGCTTCACATCTTCAAAAGTGTCGAAAAGGTTGGATCAGAAACATATTGTGAAGATGGATGGAGACATGCTCATGGAAGTAGAATTTCAAGATACGAATATAAAATCAAGGGATATGAATACCAAAATTTTGTATTCAGATCACTGTTTTCCTACATCCTTTAAGGGGTTTCAAGGTCTCTACATCTTTCCACTTGAGTCAAAGCACCCCGACATGTTCAATAAAGCTGGCATTTACAACTTTTGTTTCTCTATTGTAAGTGATGCTATAATCTTTATCTGCCATTTAAGTTTCTCGAACCAAATTTTCGAACACTTTCCTTTCAGGGAAAATCGATTACTGCTAAGAAAAAGGTGGTTGTTGAACCGTCTTCGAAGGTGGGAAGTTGGAAACTTGCTTCTAATCTTGAGTTCACGGAGCAGTATAATGTTCAGTAAGACTTTTATATTCTTCAGAACGGAACACACATGTGACCTTTCTCTTATTCCTGCACTTACGATCTCAAATTTAATCAATATAATGGTGTGTCTACAGGGTGGGTTCTTCACTTCCTCCTTGCTCTATCGCTTGCTTTGATGAATATGAAAATCAGATACCATTCACTTCTGTTCCAACTCTGGAAGTTGAACTGAAAGCCAGCCCCGGATTCGAAAGAAAGATTGAAATGATTGAGGCCAACCTGGTAGATGATGGAATTCTCAAAGTCGAGGTATTTAACATCTTCAAGCACTAATGTTATGACTATTTTTGTTATCGAGAGAGGGTTAGATACCAAATTAGGCTCCTAGTGGCTGCTGAAGAAGACCTTTGATGGCTGTTGAATTTCTGGCAAAGTCTAATTTTCTGAAACTAATGCAGAATATGCTCGTTGAGACTAATGGGTTAGATCAGATCAGGCCAGATTATGATGCAACCTTAATGATATGCTCAAAGGACGAACCATTTTCCGTCTCAGTTGCTTGTAAAAGTAAGCCTAATGCTCTAATTTTGTATTGTAGCAGTCTTTATATGTCTGTGCTACAAAATCTTGTAGTAAGATACGGGAAGGAGTATCAATATACACTTAAACGTGGAACAAAATGAGATCTGGGAGTGTATCGATCAGTAATGTTACTCCAACTAAATGACCTTTTTGTAAATTTGACTTTGTTTATGGAACTGAGAAAATTGACAACAGTAGGAAGTGTTTTGAGATACAAACTAACCTGATTTAGTAAGAGTACTTTTGTGTAGAATGATTATTTAGTTCACAATCTTTTCATATTCCAGTTAAACCTGGGCCTATGAAGCGTGTTGTTGAGATGTATCCAGAGGCTTTGGAAAATTTGCTTCCAGATTCTACTGTTCAAAATTATATCTTGGAGGTATATGTAATAAAAGTTCTATACATTTTAAGTGTTACGTAGTGAATCATTCCACTGAGTACAATTATTTTTCATGCAGGTGTTTGATGGATACAATAACCATGTTGCAGAAGGGACTAATGTTCAGATTTGTACTGAGGGCTATTGCATCAAAGACTCGATGGGCTTAAACCAAAAGGTGCGAGTAGCTTATTTTCTTAGAATAACCAACACTCTAGGATACCATATTATAAGCGTAGTTTCTAGTTCATTGGTCTGTTTGGTGACTGTGTATTGACAAATGTTCTATTCACTCTTTAAGCTCATTGATCATGTCATAGGTTGATAGTTTTGGCTGCGTTGATCTGTCAGGAATTCTCCAAGTAACGGCCGGCTATGGGAAATCTAGTAACATCTGCCCACCATTCTTTTGTAAGATGTAACAAAAAATATCTTCTAATTGTCTAATGTATTTTTTTTGCTTTTTCTGTGTAGTATCACTCTCGGTTATGTCTGGTATTGATGAGATCTTCAAGAAAGAGTCTATAATTGAGAAACGAGAGCTCAGGCTCTTAACAAAGGTAAGTATCCGTAAAATAGGTTGATTGTTTCAATGCGTTTCTCCTGTTCTGAGTTCTGTCTTTCATCTTCAGTCCCTACACATTTCTCATGTTTTTTAATCCTTTCTCATTCTGAAATTGATTGTTTTGATCAGCTGCCCGACTGCTGTACTGCTGGTACAAATCTTACAAACCTCAAGTTCAAAGTGACGGATTCAGATGGTGTTATTGATACTAGTATCCATCATGATGAAAATTCTGGATATTTTCATACCATGAGCACTGAATCTGATTCAAGCAGTGTTGAGAGTGAAGTCAAATATGCATTTGTTCACGGGTTCTGCAAAGTTCCTACACTTCCCCTACCTGAGAGCGAGGGTGACTTTTCTCTTAGGGTTTTCCATTCTCGATTTCGCGAGATTCATATGAGCTTAAAGGTAGAAATTTGTGGACTGGGTTATCTTACAATATGTTTTTACCATGAGTAGAAAATGCAGGTTGTTGAGAACATGTCCTCTTAATTTACAGATTCAGCTAACGCCTGCTCAAACATTTGAAAGAGATGAGATTGGGTGTTCTACACCTTATCCAAGGATGAGTTTCACACCTCAATCAAAGATGGCTTCAACCACAAATTCATCGGTGGCTCCAACTGCACAAACTCCATGTTCACAGTTTAGAGTTTTGAACATTAAGGCATCGTCATCGACTCTCGGTAGCCAAACTGGCCTGATGGATATGGCACAGTTCACTGAGGTATGGCCATCACCATTTGAGCCACAAATATTGATCTTTACGTTTCATTTATGCCTTAGTAAAAGCAAAAAAAAATCTAGAATGATCTAACTTTTGTATTCCGAGTTAACATCTCAATTTGAAAATACTCCCCTTTTCCTGCAGAGCTTAAAAGAAAAACTCATTAGATACAGTGAACACAGAGTGGAAGTAGATGAGCGTCTAAAATGTTTGGAAGCTGAAGTAAACCAGGCTAAGGAAGAGTTTAATACCTTGCAAGGTAACTATTATCTTGGTTTAGATCAGACTGAAGTTGCAAAAGTTTGATAACTATGATCGGGGGATTCAAGTTGCATTGATGTTTACTGAACTGCCCTCATCTTTTTATTCTGAAAACACTTAAAGCTTAATTTAAGAGTTTCACAAAATCGTTATTAGAATTTCAATAATTTTCTGAGACAAAAGAATGGCAAATGGTAGCACAAACCGACAATTCTTACCTGTTCATGTTGCCTTTATCACAGCTTCTCTGGAACATCTCGGTGCTACGTTCCCAGAATGCCTATCCACAAAAGAATCAATGATGAAACAAATCGAAGAGAAGCATCCTGACACTGCAGCATCGGTTTTCTGTTATTTGTACAGAAAGGGTGCCCCTCCGCAGTCACTGCTTCTGTCAAAGAAAGGATTGTTTGGCCTTGTAGCTATTCTTGGTTCAGTTGCCTCCACCTCCCTTAGCAGGTGAAATCAATTTATCGCCATAGTTTACTGATCATAGTGTCTACACTCTACACTTGGGTCAAAACTTTTGTATCTGAAGTTATATGGTATGACAGGGTGTTGTCTGAATATTTGGGAGAAGACTTGATGCTCTCTTTGGTATGCAAATCGGCACAATGTGGCTCGAGTAGTGCTGAGTATCGCAGGCTTCAATCTGAAGCTGTTAGACTTGGAAGATCTATAACCAATCATCGGTTTCATGTTCTATGTCTTGATGCAATTAGGTATTCTTTCAACTTTTGGATAGCTGCTTAAAATCGTTTCTGAATGAATCATAAAAGTTTTTTGGTGATCTTTTCAACTTTTGGATACCAACCATGCAGACCTTGGAAGGATGGGCTTTTGGAAAACGATCCTCAGAAGAAATTAGCCATGGATGACCCGAAGCTGTCCGATGGAGATCCCATACCGGGTTTCAAAGGCTATGCCGTGAACATGATTGATTTGGATCCAGTGGAGCTCTGTATACAAACATACTCAGGATACGGGCTTAGAGAGACGTTGTTCTACCATCTCTTTGGGAATTTACAGGTATATGAGACTCAAAAGCAAGTTGAAGCAGCTCTTCCACACATCAATGGTGGTGGTGCAGTTTCTTTAGATGGTTTTATCGCAAAAGGAAACGGATTCATATATTCCGGGTGCAGGTACATGACTTTCTCTTGATCCTTATATCCATTTCAGTTTTTGCATTTAAACTGTAATGCTCAAAACTTGACAGGGAGCTTATAAATTTCCAAATTTATCTTCGTTTCTTCTTTTTGTCTAGCTTTTGAGTTTTATTCTAAGCCTTGATATGTAACTGCTGTTGATATGATCTTTGGTTTTTGGATCAGCAAACCGGAAATTCATTTCCCGATCACAGTAACAGAGAATGAAGAAGAGAAGCTGAGAAAATTGGAAGCAGCAAGAGACAGAGTGAGAATGGCAGCGAAGAAGATAGAGGAGGAGAAGTGCTCATTGAGTAAGTTAGACAAAAAAATGAAGAAAACAAATGAAGCTTATCACAATGCAACGAACTCTTTAGAGCTAATCCAGACTCTGCCCCATGAGTTATGAGTTAAACTGAACCTAAAACGATTCAAACAGTGATGTTACCTGTTGGTTAATCGGTTTTTTTTTTGGTGATTATAATAAGTAGTCACTTTTGTTCTGAAGATTTATTTATGTTCACCAATTCTTTTTCAAAATTATTTTCTGATTTTGTTTTATAATATTTTGCTGCTATGATCTTTTTAATATACAGATATTCAGAACCGAAACAAACGTATGTATAAGAAAATAGCCACATAGATAGAATATTTCTTTTATAACCATGATGATAGCAAAACCATGTTAAAAAAAGAAACGATCATTATAGCAAACCCAACTTTGTATTGCTCGGTTTTACATCATAACAAACCCATCAATCCAACCGACAAGAAAAGAAAGATTGATGGTAAATAAAAAAGGGAAGAGACGTATATATGAAATAGGGGACGATTTATCAATTTTACAACGTGATTTTTTCTTTTTTTGATTAGTGAAAAGATGGGTCGACTTTAAATGATATATATAGGATGAATGGTGATATTGGTTAGGACGGACAAATCTGTATGTAGATTAGACTATTTTTTATTTACCACATCAAGTACAATTTGCAATGGTACAGTCCAAAGAAAATAAAAAAAAACTACCGTGAATCAACTGCTAATCGTTTTATGTATAAATAAAGTTATTCTGCACGATTTATTGTTCGCCTTATTTTTAAGGTAGATAGATTAAACCTCTGACGGATTTTGTTCGTTCTGACCGGCACCATTCAAACAATATTCTCTACTTAAACTGAGACAAAAAATAAAACTATATGGTTAAGAAAAACAAAGAAAAGTCGACCATGAAAAAAGCTATAAAGGTTAGGCACATGTAGTTTAATCAGAAATGTTAGGCAAGAGTAGGGATGTGAATTCGAGCCAAAGCTCTCATTGTAGGACGGGTATGAGTTGACAAGTTTATAAAAGCTGTGTCTATTGTAGAATGTGGTTACTATAAGTCTATAATAGTAGACTCATAGCAAATTCAAAATCCTCTAAATTATTTTATTGATGTTTTGATTGTTATGAAACGATTTAAGTCGAAGAATGTAAGACATCTGAATTTACATATTATAGTTCACAAAGTTATTTTAATTTTCCTACCATTGGTTACATAAACATATTAGTTATTTTCTATAATTCAAAAACATAATAACTATTACAAAAAGACATGTATAAAGTAATTATCAATCATTTGTAAAGCTTTTTGATATTATATATATATATATATATCTTATTATATAAAGTTGGGTTTTGAAAATTAGTCATTAAAAGGATTTTGACATGTGTCAAGTTATCCATCTCAGATTTTGACATGTGTAAAAGTTAATATTTAATAAGAAGAATTTAATTATCATAAAAATAAAATATTTTGTTTAAAAAATATTAATAATGTAAAAAGATAATTATCTTACAGAATTTATAAAAAAATACAAAGTTTTATTAAATAATTATAAGAAGATTATATAAATATATATTATAATATTATTTAATTATTTTTAGTTTTAAGTTATTCAAAAACACTGCTTTCAACTTTGTTTAGTTGAGATTTTTTTTAATGAGAAGGTAAATTTTTGTTATATTTTTAAACCAAAATTTTCTCTTACTTTCTCCTTTTTCAGTTGGAAATAAGTAAGATTAATATGCTGACCCAAAAAATAGGCTAATCAAACACAAGCTTACAACAAATAGATAAATAGATTGAAAAAACATAAATCATTGTTGATAGATCCATAGGAGCTCAAAGACTGTGACACCCTGATTTGTGGAAAGGTTTATAAGAAATTGATTTTGGCTACATATGTCACCAAAATGCACTTATTTTTTTGGTCAAGGGTCCTGAGAAAATTTCATGATAGGTGACCTTCCTGGAAATGATTGTCGGAACTGTGCAAGTGAGGACAAACCACATGAATAAATGGATGACCTCCCAGACGTAACAAACCGGCCATCAAATATGGGTGGGTCCACGAGCCAGAAATAGGTGTAGGGCTCACTTAGGAAGGTGAGCCCATAGACTAAGAGTGGACATGGGCTCACTAAGCAAGGTGGCGGTTGAGGCGTTACAGAGACAGAGACTACATCATAGTGTGTTAAAGACACTTCCACGAATACATTGGGAAATTTAACATTAGTTACTATCAAAAAAATTTTGTCACGTTAGAAAAAGATTTTTACTTTCATTGGTTGTCGGAGCAAGCCATTTTGAGATAACAAAAAGACGTGAACATGTTCTCTTCACACAGGAGGAGGGCAGAGCCGAGGTTCTATCTATGGTGTAGAAGGTTGAAAACAAGGTTATCTCCCCAATGGAGGAAGGTGGAGGAGGTTTGACGCAAGGTTATCTCCCCAGGTGAGGAAGGCAGAGCCAAGGTTCTCTCCATGGTGGAGGAGGTTGGATGTAAGGTTCTCTACATAAAAGATAGGGGCAGAGTCGAAGTTTTCTCTGTAGTGGTCATATACTATTGTGATAATACATAATTGATTAGTATATTATGTAATATATTTTTTTTTCAAAACATTTTTTGAGCTAACAATTTTAGTAATTAAAAAACTATGCAGAAGTGAAAATAAAATAGTTGGCTTAATGTGTTCATACAGACATTTTATAGGTATGTGAATATATTTGAAACATAGAGTATATTTAGCTGTAAAAAAAATATACTTTTAATGGTAACATATAAAAAAAATTTGTAAATGGATATAAATCAGTTTATTGTAACAAAAATAAAATTTATAAATAACGTACAACAAATTTTAATATAATTTATTAAATTTTAAGCCCGCACATCGGGCGGCTCCTCATCTAGTATATTATAATAACAATATATAATAACAATATAATAACAATATGGTGCTTCAGAAAATTATTAAAACTTCAGATGACATATTTTAAAATAACAACATTTCTGTTTATGTTATAAAAAAAATTGTTTCTGTAAAATAAGAAAATTGTTTCTGTCATCTGATTATCTGTCAATAAGAAAATAAAAAGTGTGGTAAGGAGGACTCGTGGGGCTTCAAAAATAGTTAAATTTTTTGTCATAAACGGAAAGGTTGAGGAAACAATAATTTATAATTCACAACAACAATAATTTATATTCGTACTACAACAATAACAACATTATACTATACTAGTTATAGAAAAAAAAATTACTAAAAAAACAAAATATAGAGAAACCGACATAACATCGCGATCCATCTGCGTATCAGCGCATGGATGGACACAAAACCAAACCGATGTTGGGAAGCTCGTCTTCTCTATTTAATAAGCTCTCATTTTGCCCCTTTTCAATTTCATCATCCTTCCTACCCCCACACACATAACTATTATTATTATTATTCAAGATTTGAGAGAAGTGAAGAGGCGTATACAATCAAGAACAGAGACAGAGACCGAGAGATTCACACATTTCTCAGGTTAGTCCTGCTTTTTTTTTATTTATTCTATTTTTATCTTTGTTTCTTCGATCCCCACCCTCTGCCCAAATGCAGCTTTCTTGCTATATCTTGCCAAATTGCTGGGACAATCTTTCTTATCTTTCCAATGGCTTTTTGTTTGGTGACATAATAAAAGATTATCCCCTCTTGAGTTTTTCTTCAATAAAAGGTTCAAAATATGTCCTGTTCTTAAGGAATCTAGTTACAACAACTTACAAGATTTAGCGTAATTCGGTTAAATGTTTTTTTTATTTAAAAAACAACCAAACCAAACCGGCTATATTGAGTGTCTAGTTTCCATTTATATTCCAAATGGAAGTGGTTTTATTTTGGTTTCAGTTCGTTTCAGATTACCAAATTGGGATCATATTCGGTTTAGTTAGTACAATCATTTTAAAGAGGGTAGAACTATGCGGTCAAGCTTTTGTACCACAGGATATCTTCTTATTAGCTTTGGTGGGTGGGTGTATAAAACTAGTCGGAAGATTTTTGCCATTTTAACATGCTTTGAGTTTTGCGTTTGGGATTTGATAAACACTTTTGTGTTTTACGGTCAAAGGAGTTAAGGAGATGACAAAATTGGTTTTCAAGTCAATACTTGCAAGTTGCAAGTTGTTTATCATTGACTATTTAAAATACTTGAGAATCCTATAATTAATTAATCCCCAAATGTCATTTTTTTTGTTGCATGGCCGGTTTGGTTTAAGCAATAAAATCTTGAACCTTTTTGTAAACAACGAGATGAAAACCGGTCATGATCATTTGGTGGCTCCACAGCAAGGAAAACAAAATTTGGCCCACAAAATTGTCCGAATTTTTTCTTTTTAATTAATTATTTACATTAAAAAAATTGTGATAGAAAATCTCTTACACAGTCTACAGTCTACACCACCACCTCCATTTAGGCATATATAGTTATATACTGTATGTTACTAATGGATGGTTCTTTTGTTATTTTAGCCTTGAAAATAATTACTAGATTTGAGGTTCCAGGTCCAAGCTTTGCTTGCATATGGATCGCGGACCGGCTTTTGTGTATATGGTTATATATAAAAAAAACGACTTCACTTGGATAAATCATAAATCTACTCTAAAAAGAAAAAAAAATCATAAATATACTTTAAAAAGAAAAAAAAATCATAAATATACTCTAAACCTCTGTTTTAGTCGGGTGGTTGAGGTAGGCCTAGCGCATAGCAAGAAAATCGAAGATTAAATAGGGATTAATCGGGAACCAGTTTTAAGATTATTTTATATAATTAATTAAATATATATATAAGACTAAATATATATATAATTCTATTTACGTTAAAAGAAAAAATCAAATAAAATATAAAACTATAGTATTATCTTTAATATTACGGTAAACACATAAAAACATAATTTTAAAATAAAATTTTATGATTTTTATTAAAAATTTGTGCATTGGTTATTGTAAAACATCACAAATTCTTAATTTAAATGTCTCAATAACAGAAAAAAGGTTGATCTATATTTGGCTCCAAAACTAATTAGTATATTCATCAAGTGGGAAGTATTCGGAGTAGACGGATTATAATCAAATTACATAAGTATAATTAGATAATCAATGATAGGTGTGAATTAGTCATTAATCGAAACGGTAAGGATGACCTAGCGATTTTTAAAACAAGGCTCTAAGCCACTTTCGTTTTAACATTTTGATGAAACGCATACAATTTCCTACAATTATTGAATAAAGCAACAAAAAGTTGTCTCATACTCGTGATTTTCAATAAAGTATCACTTTGTATTATTGCATAAACGGGGTCCGCTCAGATTGGAACTCTTCTCTATTCATATTCGTCAAAAATCCATTTTGCTACCTCTAGAGATCTTTAAACGCTTTTGGTCGCTTGAATGTGTTCTTGTGATCGTGTTGGACAAATATAGGTGCAGATTTATTTAAAAAATAGCTATTTACTAGAACAACATTGACTGATTCATGCACACGTATACGTGGAGCAACATCGATTAAGATTTGATCCGGTATTTGGATTTATGCGTTATCTATACATATACATATATCATAGTAGACTTTGATAAGTTATCTCTGTTATTAGGAATATAATAAGTAGGACTAAACAAATCTCTCTCTTATCTGTACACCTTAGACATACGTCATTGATTATCTTGGCTATTACGGCGAGTTGCCTAGCATCTTCTACGACTTATATAGTTATATGACTTTTGGTTATCATTTTGTTTATTTGAATCATTACTAAATTATAGATTAAACAAGGCAAAGGCTGTTTTCGTTCTAGTTTTTGGCTATTTCGGTGAATGAATAATGTATGGGGAGAGCCTAATGTAGCTGTTGTGAAAGCTACAGTACAACTATCTTTATTATAATGGGTAACTTGGCCAACTACATCTTGTGCATTTTATTACTTTTTAAACTATAAACCAATGACATAATCGTCCGTATATAGCCGTCGACTTCTTTTGTATATTACTAAAATAAATTTGCACAAACGTCTTTATCAAACCTTTAAATATCAGTTTTTTTTGTCAGACTCTAAAAAGTTTTCAGATTTGATAAATTCTGCTAGAGATTATCACGAATTCACGATGGTTTTAATGATATTCTAATAATACATATACACAGACATACATAAACTTGGGCATACGCTAGTGTTTACTATGGCGTGTACATGTAAACCCCGTGATATATTCTTTATTTCGTTTTCGACGTAAATTCTGAATTTCGTTACGAACGGTAACCTCGTGTTGAGTTTGTCAAAAAAAAAAAAAAAAAAAAAAAAAAAGAACCAATTCGTGTAGAGTCTGCCAAGAAAAGTCAATAACGTGGCAAAATAAGCCATTTACACTATAGTTAATTGCACTCAGTTTTAATTGGTTTGTTCTTGGACTTTTTGTTTTTGTTTTTTTTTTTTTTGGTAGAAGAACCAGCGAAAATGAAAGTATAACTATATCGATTATTTATGTGTGGCTGTAGAGTGAGAAAAGCAAAGACTACTATACTAACAGTTGAGAGAAGGAAGGTGTGGTTGTATGGGCTGCTCTGTCTCGAAGAAGAAGAAGAAGAATGCAATGCGCCCGCCGGGATATGAGGATCCCGACCTTCTTGCCTCCGTTACACCATGTCAGTTTTTTTAATCTTTAAAGCTTCTTAGTATCATAATTTCAAAAATGTTATAAAAAGTGTTCTAGAATTTGGAAAAACAAAACTCTAATTGTATTTTACTTTTAATATTGGGAGGGACAATAGTTACGGTAGCAGAAGTGGAAGCTTTGTATGAACTGTTCAAGAAGCTAAGCAGCTCAATTATCGATGACGGTCTTATTCATAAGGTTTAATTATTCTTTCGTTCTAAAAGTGATCATACATAAACTGCAATTAGGCAATCTATATGGCTTAATTAAAGTTTAAAAGTGTGATGTTGCAGGAAGAGTTTCAGCTGGCTTTGTTCAGAAATAGGAACCGGAGGAATCTCTTCGCTGATCGGGTATGTTGTACATTACGTTATTTATCTACCTAGACTATAGAAAACATATGTGTATATTTTATATAAAGTTCTGTTTTACAATATGTTATATATACGCAGATATTTGATGTATTTGATGTGAAGCGAAATGGAGTGATCGAGTTCGGGGAATTTGTCCGGTCTTTAGGTGTTTTTCATCCAAGCGCACCGGTCCATGAAAAAATCAAATGTAATTCTTCTAACCCCAAGAATAGTTCTTCACATTCATTCTATGTTTTAAGTACTCTATTATTTTCTTATTAAGTTATCTGAAACTGAATTTTATCATGAATTTTCAGTTGCTTTTAAATTATACGATTTACGACAAACTGGATTCATCGAGCGAGAAGAAGTGAGTCCATTTATTTTTCGGTACCCGCCAGCTTAAACAGTTTTGACCCCATACTAACTTTGTGTGTCGTCTTGATCTAACATGTATACCATAATGACCAAAATTGTGTTTTGTTTAGTTGAAAGAGATGGTTATTGCGCTACTTCATGAATCTGAGCTAGTTGTTTCCGAAGATATGATCGAAGTAATGGTGGATAAGGTAACCCATCACTTCCACACCGTTGCAAATATGTTTATAATCATCTTAGATTCTAAATATAATATTGAAAAATATAATCTTGAATGATAAATAATCTATAAGGAAATGGTGGTATATGTTTTGCAGGCTTTTGTTCAAGCAGACAGTAAAAACGACGGAAGAATTGATATAGATGAATGGACAGATTTTGTATCCTTGAATCCGTCGCTCATCAAGAACATGACTTTGCCATATCTAAAGTGAGTTTATATTAACTCTTACTAATTTATAATGGTTAAGAGTCTAATCTCATATGTTTCAACGATCATGACCAACGTTGAACCAAACCGACCTATTTGATGAAAATCAAAATGATTGATCATATACAATTCTTGGTAAAAACTGTAGGGACATAAAGGGAACTTTTCCAAGTTTTGTTTCATCTTGTGAAGACGAAGAATTGGAGTTGCAAAACCTATATTTCTAAGATAATCCATGCAAGGAAGATAAAAGGCCATCCTTGTCTCCTTCGTCACTGTTTTTTCATTTTACATTTCACATTTTTGTACAAAATCTTAGATAAGATGATAAGATATATATAAGCTAGAATTTGAAAATGGCTGTTTAGGCAGGTCTTGGTAAGGATCTTGGACTTGCCTTGTGTATATGCATACTATGCTAGATTTAGTACTACCGACTACGTTTTATGTGGAACAAGTGATTCTTCCAATTCACATATAGAATTGCTCCAAGTGATTCTTCCAGTTCACATTTGAAGTAAAGTTTTATACATTTAGTATAAAATACTCTTCAAAACCCCCGACATACCGATCTAAGCCAAAGGCAAACCGGTTAGGTAAATTGGGAATTCGCTTAGAACAGCGAGATGGGCCTTCGAGTGAGGGCCTGATGAAGTCGACCGGCCCAACAAGAGCAATCAGCCGACTTCCAGGTCGTCTTGCGAGACCGACCTGACATCAGAAAAATAAATTTTCCTAATTTCAATTTAAATCATTAAGAAAGTAGATATATTTTGTAATCTAGGCCAGCATATAAATAGAGGGGTATCCCCCTCCTTGTAAGGCATCCATCAATTAATACAATAACATTAGTTTTTCATAGCTCTTGAGTAAAATCGTAACTTGTTTCCCAAGAGATTTCAATTCCCTTTTCCTTTCCAGATTTAATCCGATTTTGAGAGAGAGTTCTTTATTAAATTTGTTTCCCCCTTCAAACAAATTCATTGTGAGAAACCTAATTTCTACACCACCCCAACTTCAACTCTCTAATCTACTTCTTCCTCCTTCACCTCTCACTTATCTCTATCTCAAATTGTCAATTGGAAAGATTATATTCTCCGTTCATTCGGCATGTATTTGATCGTTTGGTGCTGAATGATCAAGATGGAGTTTGACTCTTTGATTTATTTCAATTTGATTTATAGAACCATATATTATCATTGCGTAGGTTTATTATGTGACGGTAAACCTTGAAGATGGTTTGGGGAATATGAGAGATTACAAATTCTGGAGGATGATATTCATGAGTCCAGAACTTCTTTACGTCCTATTTTTGTGTGTTTTTTTTAAAGACACTTATTTTCTTTATCTTTATACAACTGTAACTCTTGAAAGTAATTTTTGTTATATTAAATATATAATAGCCTTAGTTTTTTTTTTCCTATTTCTAGTCTTTTACAAATATTTACTCAATTATTATATGTTATGATATAAATATCTAATTCTATATTATGTAATGTCTATTCATATTTTATTTTGATATTATTATTGGTTGTATTTTTTTCATTTAGTTTTTGGTTTATATTTAGTTTAAATTATTCGTTCTTAATAATAATAAAAATATTATAAAAACGAGTGAATTAATTGATGCATTAACTTTAGATTTTATTTTACTTTGATGATGTGGATTCATTTGTTAAAATTGAAAATAAGAAGTGATGAGGTGGAGGAATGAGAAGAGAAAAAAACCAATTTTACATATATAGATTCTATTACTTGCATCGCCAAAAAAATATCATTCTCCGCAAACTTTAAGTTTTTCTTGTTTGATTCTGTTCTCATGTAAAGGTCAAAAGTCAAAACCAAACCAATGGAGTCGCATGCGGACCATGCGATTAGTTAAAGAGGTCAGTACAGGTTAAACTTTTTGACTTTAAATACCAAGTGGATTTTTTTGCGAGCAAAAAACCAGAGTCACAAAAAAAAAAACCAAAAGTCAGTTTTGCGCCTACTTAAAAAAAACTAAGAGTCTGTTCTGGGCCTACTTAAAAAAAAAAAACCAAGAGTCAGTTTTGGGCCTATATTGGTCAGCACACTACACAACAAACAGTGTTGCTCGTTTTGTTCACGCTAAAATCTCATTCTTTGATTGATCTCTCTTCTGAGCGATTCTCTTTTCAAGGTAGATTACTTTTTCTTCTACAGGTTCATTTGTTTTGGTTTTTGGATGGACCATGTGACGCACAAGTAATTGGAGTGTATGTCTGTAACACCCATACCGTCATAGAAGACGGGACAACGTGTAATCCATCCGGTTTGGCCAAAAATGTTTCTTTCTTTAAAATTCACCAACGAACAAACTTCAGACTGCAACACCCTTGAACTTACTAACCTGGGAAAAAGGGAAATAAGGGGGTGAGTAAATAAGTTTACTCAGTGAGGAGATCAAACTCTGCCCATTGGACATACAATAAACACGTTCCGAATATAATCATCAACCATTACGTAGCATAGATTCAGAATGTTTATCAAACAAACAACAAACAAACATCTTATTTCTCCTCAATAATTTTTATCTTATTTTATGCACTTTTGTGGCAACTACCACATTTAAACATTTATATTTCTTTACATTACTTAATAAGTTTTACTTTCCTTATAGGTTTGGCCATTATCACTTTTTCTGGCTTACAAACCCCATTCCTGGAAAATCACGGCCCATAGCTCGATTCTTGCCGTACTGCTCGTCAGCGGTTTATGAGCTGCAATGAACCCATCGGTCCATTACAGTCCAACATCCTCAAGTATCTTTTCCTTTCTCATTCTCATGTATGTTCATAATTGTATTTATAATATAATATATAAGTTAATCCATAACACCATATCATGTAGCTAATGTGCTTCACATATATCATGTTACTAACAACCTACTTTATCATGCATACAAATCCACACAAACACATTCAATTAACAAACAATTCTTGAGTCTATATTCAGCAACTATCAAAGAGTACATAAGGAAAGAGGTTACTGCATATCCGCAAATACCACCCTCACCTTAGCCATTGAATTTAATCCTTGGTTTAGAAATAGCAACAACAGGATCCTGCTTTAGCAACACTCTCGCTCTGCAATGATTCAGATGACAACAATCCATTAAATAACCCATGATTATTCAATTAAACCAAATACAAACACATACCCCGGTATAACATTTCTATGCTTGACTTTGTGCTCCTTAATTAAATCGATCAACCGCAGTTTAATAATTAAACCAAACCAATATAATTATCCCCAATTATACATGATCGCACAACACCACGCTTTCCACGTACTCACATAATTGAGTTCGGTAATGGACCTTAGTTACACAAACTATTTCCGGTTTAGTTGGTTTATGCTCCCGGTTCAATAATCAACACAACAACATGCACGAGTGTTAGCTTAGCCGCTTACCTCTCATGCCGTTCACTCTCAGCAATTCTCCTCGACGGTTCGACGTGACAGTTCAAGCTCACTGTGATGTGCAATCCTCATGGCTCAATAATATTCAACAAAACCAAGCAACAATCATAAGATAAAGCCAGCAATCTTCTTGCACAAGTTACAAAGGAGATCTAGGTTTCCCTACCTCTAATGGCTTCGGCAATGGCTGCCACTGCTCCGATAATAGTGACTGACGTCTCCAGTGACAGCGGCTAATACATGGTAACAAATCCAGTGATATACGATGGCTTGCTCCCCAACGGTGGTGATGGACGGTGGCTAACGACAAGTCTATCGTGACCTCTTCCTCTCTCTCTCAACAATGACAACAAACCTGAGGGGTGTTTTTTTGGGGAGGTTTAGAGGAACATTATTTTGCTCTGCTGACGTGGCAAGGGCGAAAAAACAGGCGATTAGGGTTTTATTGCTTTTTGGCCAAGAATGCTGCCGTCGGCGGCTTCTCCAGGCCGTGATGAGGTGGTTCTGGTGAGGATCAAGGGATCTGATGTAGGGGAGAAGGGGATAACGGAGAAGGGAGGATCTGGGGAGGTTTTGGGAGAGGTTTCGTCGGGGGAAAGTCCTTCTCAGGAGGGTTTAAAAGAGGTTTCATCGTCGGTCCCTGCATTGATGGTGAAGCGATCATTCCTGCAAGTTGCTCAGAAAAGGGTTTTTACACAACATAAGTTCCTGGTCTCGGAGGTGGATGGTCAAGCGAAATTCATTGTCCCGAGAGAGGTTTTTGAGGGTGCTAAACCTCTTTGGGAAGATTTTGCTATTGGGAAGTTTCTCAATTTGAAGGCTTCGCATGTTGGAAAGATTCACATGATGTGAATAAGATTTGGCGTTTGGGGGACCGGTCGAATTTGATTGATGTTTTCGCGGTTAACGAATCCACTGTCAAGTTTCGTATTCGCCATGGAGGTATGCGGCAAAGGGTTCTCAACAGAGGGATGTGGAATATCATGGATATTCCCATGATGGTATCTCAGTGGACTCCATTTGCAGAGCAGGCTCAGCCGGCTCTGAAGTCTGTACCCCTGTGGGTTAAGATGACTAACATTCCGCCTACTATGTTCACAGACAAGGGATTGGAGTTCTTGTCCAATACAGTAGGTAAGCCTGTTCGGTTGCACCCGGCCACAGAAGCGTGCGATAGCTTTGTCAAAGCTCAGATGTTGATCAAAGTGGACCTGACAAAGGATTTGCCAAAGGAGTTTCGGTTGGCAGGGGAGGAAGATGGGGAGTTGGATACTGTGGTTAGGTACAGCTATCCGCGGCTTCCTCCAAGGTGTGGTTGCTGTCTAAAATGGGGTCACCTTAGTGCAACATGCTTATCAGCTGAGAAGGCGACGGTGGGTGAGGAAGCACCAGTCGCTACTGTTTTGAACGTGGACCAACGTAGTGAGCCTCCTGTTACTGATCCAGGGGTTGATGTGGAGTAGAAACATCGATGCAGGTTCAGGAAGGGCGTGTCTCTCAGGGAGATGCTGCTTCGGAGGAGGTTTTGAAACAGGGGGAAGCCTGGATCACTCCTAAGTCGACTCGTGGAAGTCCTGGCAAGTCAAACGCAGCTCCCATGTCAGGGGGAGGCTCACTTCTAAAAAGTTATTTCTCGGCTTTAGGGGCTGTTCAGGAGGAAAATTCTGAGCTACCTGTGGTTGATGACATTGTGTCGAATTGTTCGGGGGATCCACCTCCTCCAGTGATTCGGGGGAACGTTGCTAAGCAACAAGGCTCGCAGGAGGAGGTTCCTTTGCGCACTTACCTTCCTCGAGGCACCAAATCGACTCATAAAATAGTTTCTACTCGTCCTGCTCCTTCGACTAAAGATCCGCCTAGGAATCAGAGTCGGAAGAACTCATCAAGAAATTAATGCCCGGGTTCTCATGGTTAGTTCGTGGTTTAAATAAGAAGTCTAAACATTCCGTTATCAAAGAGTGGGTTGCAGTGAGTCAGTTTCAGTTTGGTTGTCTCTTGGAGACAAGAGTTAGGGAGGTTAATGCGAGGAGGTTAGGGAGAAGGTTGTTCCCAGGTTGGTCAGTTATGACGAATTATGAATATAATAGTAGGGGGCGCATTTGGGTGCTCTGGAGGGATAATGTCAGGGTTGATCCTTTTTTTAAAAGCGAGCAGCTCATTACATGTTCTGTTAAGTTGGAAAACCAGGAGGAGGAGTTTTTCTGTTCCTTTGTATATGCTTTGCACACGGTGGAGGCTCGTAAACAGCTATGGCAGGAGATACGTGACCATTATGCATCCCCTTTGTTTCGTAATAAACCGTGGGTTCTGCTGGGGGATTTTAATGAAACACTAGATATTGCTGAACATTCTCGTGTGGATGATAGTCCAATGGTTACGGTGGGGATGCGGGATTTCCAGGCAGTGGTTAATTCTTGTTCGTTAGTTGATCTGACTTCTCACGGGCCTCTTTTTACCTGGTGTAATAACAGGGAAAATAATCTCATACTTAAAACATTGGATCGAGTGATGGTGAACGTTGCGTGGGGAAATGTTTTCTCGTAGAGTTATAATGTATTTGAAGCCGGGGGATGTTCGGATCACCTGCACTGTCGGCTTATGGTACATGGTGATGCTCGGCCTGTCCCTAAGCGTCGCCCTTTTAAATTTGTGAATGTGTTGACAGAAATGGAGGAGTTTATGCCATCAGTGGGGGACTATTGGGCTGAAACAGAACCTATGTTTTTATCTACTTCCACTTTATTCAGATTTTCTAAGAAACTCAAAGGGCTTAAGCCTCGCCTCCGCAGCCTGGCTAAGTCGCGTATGGGGAATCTCGTTTGGAAGACTAAAGAGGCGTTGAGTGTATTATGCCAAAAGCAGCAAGCAAACCTATTACAGCCTTCGTCACAAGCCATGGAGGAGGAGCATGTGGCTTATAGAAGATGGGATTTCTTGGCAAGTCTGGAGGAAAAGTTTCTTAAGCAAACATCAAAACTGCATTGGTTGCAGGTGGGGGATAGGAATAATAAAACTTTTCATAAAGCTGCCAAAGTGAGGGAAGCGCAGAACAATATTAGAGAAATACAATGTCCCGATGGTCAGGTAGTGATGGGGGACGACATTAAAGCAGAGGCTGAGCGTCACTTTCGGGAGTTTTTACAGTTTATTCCTCATGACTTTGAGGGCGTCATGGTGGATGAGTTGGAGCGTCTGATGCCTTACCGTTGCTCTGTTTCAGAACAAACTGCTCTCACTCGCGAAGTCTCGCGGGAGGAAATCATGAAAGTTTTGTTTTCTATGCCTTCTGTTGAGTCTCCTGGTCCGGATGGATACACAATGGAATTCTACAAGGCTACATGGTCGATAATTGGCAGGGAATTTGTCTTAGCGGTTCAATCTTTTTTTGCAAAAGGATTCTTACCAAAGGGCATTAATGCTACAATTCTTGCTCTCATTCCCAAATATTTGGATGCAAGGCAAATGAAGGATTACAGGCCCATCTCTTGTTGTAATGTCATTTATAAGGTGATCTCCAAAGTTCTCGCTAATAGGCTGAAGCGTATCCTTCCAAATTTTATCTCTGGTAACCAGTCTGCGTTTGTTCAAGATCGATTGCTGATTGAAAATGTGTTGTTGGCCACGGAATTGGTTAAGGATTATCATAAGGAGTCCATCTCAAGTCGTTGTGCAATAAAAATTGACATCTCCAAAGCCTTTGATTCTGTTCAGTGGTCCTTCTTGTCGAAAGTCCTCTCAGCTATGCAGTTCCCGCCGTTATTCATTCACTGGTTACTGTTATGTGTCACTACAACTTCTTTTTCAGTGCAAGTAAATTGTGAACTGGCTGGTTTTTTCCAAAGCTCTCGAGGTCTTCGCCAAGGTTGCTCCTTGTCGCCATACCTCTTTGTTATTTGTATGGATGTCCTATACAAAATGCTTGATAAGGCTGCGGGGGAGAGGTTGTTTGGTTACCACCCATGGTGTCGACAACTTGGGCTTACTCACTTGAGTTTTGCGGATGATCTCATGGTGCTTACGGATGGTAAGGTGAGGTCTATCAAGGGCATTATTGATGTGTTTACCGACTTTGCTAAGATTTCAGGCCTGAAGATAAGTATGGAGAAGTCCACAGTTTATTTGGCTGGAGTTTTGGTTCCACAACCACATACTCTCCCGTTTGAGGTTGGTCGCTTACCGGTTTGATATTTGGGTCTACCTCTCGTTACAAAGCAGCTTTCACTCGCAGACTGTTCTCCTCTTATTGAGCAACTTCGCAAGCGCATAGGGTCCTGGACAGCACGTCATCTCTCCTATGCAGGTCGTTTCAACATGATTTCCTCTGTTCTTTGGAGTGTGTGCAACTTTTGGTTAGGCGCCTTTTGTCAGCCTAAAAAATGCCTTGAGGTGATTGATTCAATGTGTTCGGGATTTCTCTGGTCGGGACCAGACATGAATCCTCAAAGGGCTAAAGTTTCGTGGGATGCGGTTTGTAAACCTAAGACAGAAGGGGGTCTCGGGCTATGATCTCTCCATGAAACAAATGTTGTAAGCTATCTGAAGTTAATATGGAGAGTGGTCTCTAAAGGCAACTCTTTGTGGGTGCTTTGGGTGCAGAATAACTTGTTGAAGCAAAACTCCTTTTGGTTGGTTCAAGAGACTACGAGTGTGGGGTCGTGGGTCTGGAAAAAGTTGCTGAAATATCGTGGGTGGCGAGAGATTTCTGTAAGGTGGAAGTGGGCAATGGCGAAACCACATATTTCTGGTATGATCGGTGGTCGAATATTGGTCGACTCTTGGAGGTTGTGGGTGAAAGAGGGATAATTGATATGGGGATACCTCGGCAGTGTACTTTGGCGTTCGCATGGGATCAACTAGCCCTGGGCATATTACCCGGACCCGAAACCCGAACCCGAACCCGACCCGAAGTGGATGGTTCGGTTCGGGTTCGGGTATTGTATAAAACCCGATCGGGTTCAATACCTCTGAGGTTCGGATACCCGATCGGGTTCGGGTATTACCCGAACCCGAATGCCCACCCGAACTAACTCGAATTAAATGTAAAAATATGTATTTTAGGGGATTTGAACCCACAACCTTGAACATTTACAGGTACATCATTAACCATTTTGCCACTTCAGTTTCTCTGTCTCAAAAAGAAATGTTAAATATTTATATATATACAAGTTTTCTAAAATTTATAAAAAAGTAAAATTTAGTTTTTTTTTTTTTTTTTTTTTTTTGTTCATGGTTCGATTGAGTTCGGGTATACCCGAATAACCCGAACCCGAACAGGTATTACCCGAACCCGAAAGTATAGAAAACCCGAACGGGTTCTATATGTCTAAACCCAAAAACCCGAAAACCCGAAAACCCGAACCCGAATGCCCAGGGCTAGGATCAACGTCGTCGAAGGCGGCACCGTGGAGACCAGCTAAACGAAGTGGAACATGCCCTGTTCTCAATGCGAGAGGGTCGTTCGGGAGTGGGAGATAAGAGCTTATGGAGAGGGAAGCATGATGAATTTCGAGCAAAGTTTTCCACTAAGGATACATGGAACCACATTCGAACCATAGCTAGTACGGTAACATGGCATAAGGGGGTTTGGTTTCCTCATTGCACACTAAAATTCTCCTTTTGTGTATGGCTCGCTGTCCAAGATCGTCTTTCAACGGGTGCTCGCATGGTGGTGTGGAATGTGGGTGCTGCAGGGACATGTCTGTTCTGCAGCTCTGCACTAGAAACTCGTGATCATCTATTTTTCTCCTGTTCTTTCGTATCGGCTGTGTGGTCTGATCTGGCGAAGGGGGTGTTCAAGTCTGCCTACACTACTGTCTGGTCTGATTTAATTGCTCATATCTCTCAATCTCATCTCTCTCGTGGCGAGGGGTTCCTTGTTCGCTATGTGTTTCAAGCTATGGTGTATACGATCTGGTGAGAACGAAATGGGAGGAGGCATGGCGATCCACCAAAAACTGTGACAAACTTGGTTGGCTGGATGGACAGACAGATTCGTGATCAGTTCTTAGCCATTGGTCGACTGAGTGATAGAAGATACGAGGAGGCTTTTCAAATTTGGCTGCAGTCTCGTCTTTAATTTTTTTTTAAAGTTGGTTTTTGATCTACTATCTAATTTCAATCAAGAATTTTTTGCAAACGATGCACTAGTTATAACAAAGTATTTTTTTTTTTTTAATATAATTTAACATTAAATTCAAAAAAAAAAAAGATAACAACCTAGAGGAAGACGGTGATGATGGTGAGCTCTGACGTTGAGAGAGGCTTAGGGTTTACAAATTCCCTTCTCTCGCCAAACAAAGACGGTGATGCATGTGAGTATACACATGTACACAAACATATCAACGTGATGCGAAACCCTTGTCGTTTTGTCAGTTTGCTCTTTTTGGGCCTTAATTGGCTGAAATTTTAAAATGGCCTACACTCTAATATTGGGGTGTTACAATGTCAATGAACGAGGATGTGCAAATGGTGTTCAAAATCTTGATATGGTGGATTGGGGGGGGAGCTGTTTATTGATACAGATTCTGATGGCGGATCTCGAATGATTGCAGAGGTTTATTCTCGAATAATTGGAGTGTATTTCTAGTCTTTTACAAATATTTACATAATTATTATATGTTATGATATAAATATCTAATTCTATATTTATGTAATCTCTATTTATATTTTATTTTGATATTCTTATTGGTTGTATTTGTTTTCATTTAGTTTTTGGTTTATTTTTAGTTTAAATTATTATTTCTAATAATAATAAAATATTACATAAATGAGTAAATTAATTGATGCATTAATAAATAATACTTTTTAAAATATATAGATGAAGCGACATTTTTGAAAAGAAATATATCAAAAGAGATTTCTCGAAAATTCTCAGTAAAAACTTTTCATTCTATATATGAGAAAATACCTTATCTTATTTGGAACTAGATTAGAATTCACACTATGTGAAAGTTTTAGTAGTAACATATATGCAAATTTACCTGGATCCTGGATTGCAATGTGTTGGAAGTTAACCATTTTCGAACGCCTGAGCAGAGAGAGCGAGATCGGAAGTTGATGTCGGAGAAGACGAGCCGAAGAAGATGAGCCGAAGGTTGTAAAGCGTAGCGTTTTAAGGTTTGTGATTTTTACAACATTTCTTTTCCTTTTATAGTAGGCTATTTTCTTTTTTTGGGCCTTGTGAGCTCATTTATCTTTATTTTTGCATATTAAACTCTTTACTTAGCACCAAACCTTAATGACCATTGTAACAACAAAACATTATTTGAAAAAAAATAATGCATTGTAACAACAAAGCATTGTAAAAATTATGGTTCTGTATAAATATATATATATATATATATATATATATGCAAATTTACATAAATTTGTGGTCATAGTTAATATTCAAATGTTAGATAGTTTTTTGTTTTTAGATTTTGGATTTTGGTTTTTAGTTTTTAGATTTTGTAGGTGGAAAAAAAACTAAAAAAAAAATGCTTGAGAAAAGGAAAAAAACTCAAAATTTTGGTTATGGATTCTTAGAGAAAATTGATTAGAAACTCCAAAAACCAGATTCTCTATTTTTAAGGGAATCTAATTTCTCAAAAATCTTGATTGGGTAAAATATGAGTTTTTGAAAAACTAAATCAAAAATCTAATTTTAAAAACTGGAACAATCAAGGCCTAAATCTTAAAATGTAAAATCTACACCTGATGATTAATAATTAGTTTTTTTTCATCGATCTATAATTAGCAACTGAATAAACTAATAAAAATAAACTTTATTAAATTTTTATTGAATAACAACAAGTAATAATCGTAGGGAAAAAAAAAAAAAAATACAAATCAAAACCTTGCTGAATTTGTGAGTCATCCATCCTCCCTCACCGAACATAAAACCTTCTCTCTATGACACGGCCAGATAGCTGAATCAGTTCCTTTCGATTTGTCTAAGTTTATACCCTTATCCGCACTCACTTCATCATCTCTCGCAATCTCTCTGAGAATGTAAGCCCACCTCAACTTCAACTCTCTAATCTCCTTCTTCCTCCTTCAGCTTTCACTTATCTCTATCTCAAATTGTCAATCGAAGATTATATATTTATATTCTCCGTTCATGCGGCATGTATTTGATCGTTTGGTGCAGATTGATCATTATAGTACCCATTGATGTCTTTGTGTATTTCGATTTGATTTGCAGAACCATATATTAGCATCGGTATACAGTTGACTCTTTTTTTGTTTGTTTGTTTGTTTATGTATCAAAATGTAGTGCAACGGTTTGGTATACATTGTCAGATTTTGTTTTGTGATTCAAGAAAGCTCTTGAAGCTTTGTGTTTTGAAATTTCTCAATCTGTTCTGAAGATTTTTCATGGTTATATTTTGCAGACTGTTGACGTAGATCGAATCAAAAGATTCTCCCTTTATGGCGGATATGTCTGATAAGGACGTTCCTTTCGCGGTTGAAGATATTGTTCAGTCACCTTTACCTGGCTATGTAGCACCAACTGGTGTCAGCTTTAGTCCTGATGACTCTTTGATCACTTACTTGTTTAGCCCTGAAGAGAATTTGAATAGGAGGCTGTATGGTTTTGATGTGAGTAGGGGTGAATCTTGTTTGGTGTTTAGTCCTCCTGATGGTGGTGTTGATGAGAGCAATATTTCACCGGAAGAGAAACTCAGAAGGGAGAGGTTAAGGGAGCGTGGATTAGGTGTAACTCGGTATGAATGGGTCAAGACTAACTCAAAGATGAGATTCATTATGGTTCCTTTACCTGCTGGGGTTTGTTCTGTTCATCCCTTGCTTCTGTAATCAATCTTACCTTTTTTCGTTAGGAATCCTGAAACATTTCAATAATTTTATTGGAATTGTGTGTCACTTTTTAGTAAAGAGATGGATTTAGCTAGCTTTAGATAGGCAGTAGAATGTGATGGAAGATATAATAGGTGGGGATGGGATGGAGAACATATTAGAGGTCTCTGGCCCTTTGGCTTTTAGGAGAGTTAGAAAATCTTTTCAACAAATCTCTAAACTATGTGGGGCTCTTGGTTAGGCTTTAGTCATTGATTCTTGATTGCAATCTGTTAGAAAATCTTTTCAACAAATCTCCAAACTATGTGGGGCTCTTGGTTAAGCTTAAGTCATTGATTCTTGGTTGCAATCGTTGATACAAAGATATGCAAGAGGGTTTGTTCCTGATCTTCATAACTCATAGTCTGAATCTTATCAGCTGCATTAGTGATCTTTCTTACGTGTAACATTCTCTTTTGTAAAATCTTGAGATAACCTAACTCAGTTTGCTTTACTTTTGCTGTTTTGTTTTGTGTTGTAATCATGGTTAGGTGTATATGAAGGACCTTTCTTCATCACCAGACCCGGAGCTCATAGTTCCAAGCTCTCCCAGTTCTCCAGTCATCGATCCTCGTCTATCTCCCAATGGCTTATTTCTTGCATATGTAAGAGACTCAGAGTTGCATGTCCTCAGTCTGTTAAAAAACCAGACACAACAGCTAACAAATGGTGCCAATGGAAGTACTCTGGTAAGTAAATTTTTGTTTCATGACTGCTATGGTTGGTCTTATTATTAACATTCTCGGGAGAATAACTGTGATTTCTTTTGTTGCTGCAGACTCATGGTCTTGCTGAGTACATAGCTCAGGTGAGTTAAATTTCTCTTCAAACTGCTCATTTTGTTTGTATTCCAGAAGAAATCGGCAGTTTATGTTGCAAATTGTGTGTTATCTCTGAAACTTTTCCTATTACAGGAGGAGATGGATCGGAGGAATGGGTATTGGTGGTCATTAGATAGCCAGTTTATCGCATATACAGAAGTTGACTCCTCACAGATTCCTTTGTTCAGAATAATGCATCAGGGAAAAGGCTCGGTTGGTTTAGAGGCGCAAGAAGATCATGCTTATCCTTTTGCAGGAGCTCTCAATTCCACTGTCCGTCTCGGGGTAGTTTCTTCAGCTGGCGGCGGGAAGACGACTTGGATGGATCTTGTGTGTGGAGGAAAAGCAAACACTGAGGAAGAGTATCTTGGTAGAGTCAGTTGGATGCCTGGAAACGTTCTCACAGCTCAGGTTCTGAATAGGTCCCAGAGTAGACTTAAAATCATCAGGTTTGACATAAACACTGGTCAAGGAAATATACTGTTGGTTGAAGAATCTGACGCATGGGTGACTTTACACGACTGTTTTACCCCTTTGGAGAATGTCCCTTCGTTGAGAGGTTCAGGAGGATTCATTTGGGCCAGCGAGAGGACTGGTTTCAGACATTTTTATCTTTATGATTCTGATGGGACATGCCTTGGAGCTATTACTAGTGGTGAATGGATGGTTGAGCAAATCGCAGGTGTAAATGAGCCGATGAGTCTGCTGTATTTCACAGGGACCCTTGATGGACCACATGAGACTAATCTTTACTGCACAAAACTGGAAGCTGGAGATGCATCTCAGTGTCAACCGACGAGGCTTACACATGGGAAAGGAAAACATATAGTTGTGCTCGATCATCAGATGAAGAACTTCGTTGACATTCATGATTCAGTTGATTCGCCTCCGCGGGTTACTCTTTGCTCTTTGAGCGACGGCACCGTACTCAAGATTCTCTACGAGCAGACATCTCCTAAACTACTGAAAAACCTTAAACTTGAGCCTCCAGAGTTTGTTCAAATACAAGCGAATGATGGAAAGACAATGCTGTACGGTGCGGTTTACAAACCGGACAGTTCGAAATTTGGTCCTCCTCCATATAAAACAATGATCAGCGTTTACGGAGGTCCTAGCGTTCAGCTGGTCCATGATTCTTGGATTAATACAGTCGACATGAGGACACAGTACCTGAGAAGCAGAGGCATCTTAGTTTGGAAGGTTCTTAAAATTCTTGTATCTTGAATAAGAAGGTTCGCTCTAAAGATTGAGGCTTTAGAATTGATATATTTATCTCTAATCTTTGCAGCTTGATAACAGAGGAACTGCAAGACGTGGGCTAAAGTTTGAATCTTGGATCAAGAATAACTGCGGATATGTTGATGCAGAAGATCAAGTAACCGGAGCCAAATGGCTAATCGACCAAGGCCTAGCTAAACCAGACCACATTGGGGTGTACGGTTGGAGTTACGGTGGTTACCTATCAGCTACACTCTTGACACGATACCCTGAGATCTTCAACTGCGCTGTCTCGGGTGCTCCTGTTACATCATGGGATGGCTATGACTCGTTCTACACCGAAAAGTACATGGGACTTCCCACGGAGGAGGAAGAGGGATACCTGAAAAGCGCGGTAATGCATCATGTCGAGAACCTGACTGATAAGCAGAAGCTGATGTTAGTACATGGAATGATCGATGAGAATGTGCATTTCAGACACACTGCTAGGCTTGTAAACGCGCTTGTTGAAGCTGGTAAGCGGTATGAGTTGTTAATATTTCCTGATGAACGGCATATGCCACGGAGGAGAAAGGACCGGGTATATATGGAACAGAGGATTTGGGAGTTTATAGAGAGGAACTTGTGAAAAGATACTTTCACAAACATTGTTGCTTTAATTTATTTTTTTCACATTCTTTTTTTTTTTTTAAATTCTTTATTACGTGAATAAATGGTATTATCTCCCCATGAATAAGGTTATAACTAAAATTTAATTTGTTTCTAATTTGGGTTAATGTTTCTTGTTGAATTTGTTTGGACATTTTTGAAATTTTGTGACATTTTTGAGGATGAACATTTAAATCGTATACCTTTTTATTTTTTTTGAGAACTCTACCAATTTATTTCATATTCAAAAGATAATGAAAATATATTTTAATGTTCTTTTCGATAAATTGATATATATATATATATATATATATATATATATATATATATATGTTAATTATCTTTTCAATAAATTGAAAATCGCCTAATTCTTTACTTCCTTAATCTTTTGGATAGGAGATTGATGTCACTCATACATTTTTTAATCAACTTTGTATGATACTTTTTCTTTTAACTTTTTAGGAATTATATAAATATTTTGTTCTTCAGAATTTAATTTGATAAATAATTTTTCTCTTTAAATGTTGGAAGAAATAAAGTAGAAACAAATACACCCCAAAGGCAAAAAGAGAGTCTTTGATTGAAAATCTGTAGAGTCGGTCTGAAACGGTAAACATATGCGTCCGTTACGGAAACGGTATTCTGCCTTGGGGAAGAGTTCACGGCGTTAATAGTCGGATAAAAACCTCCGTTAAAAGTCAGCGAGGTCAAACCCTATAAATAGATCCCCACAAACTTCGCCGCTGTTCAAAGAAGACTTACCACTGTTTCTCTCTCTCTCTCTCTCTTCTTCGTCCTTTCTTTTTCTGGGAAACGCTAAAAAAAATTCTCGGGAAAAAAAAATATATATTGGAGAGAGGGTTTTTGGATTCGCAGAAACTTGGCGAGTAAGTTTAATTGCACACCAGTTCCGATTTCACCGAGAAGAATCGCTCAGTTGATTCATCGCTTCGCGGATTTTGATTCCTTTAGGTATGACAACTTTTTTTTTTTTTTTTTTGGAATTTTCGATCTCTCTGTAGAATAGGTTGATTTCGATTTATATTTCCGATATCTTCTCCGATCATGAGTAATCGTGAAATGTAAGTTAAGAATTCGAAATCTGTTGTGAGTTATAGAGATTTCTGTAGCGGTTCAAAATTGGAGATGCTCGTTAAGATGATCTGAGGCTTCTCTTTAGTGTTTATGGATTGAAACTGTAGGTTTTGAGTATTGTGCTGGATTTAGTGTTTAGATTCAATTTTTAGTTCCTTTTTTATCAGACCTAAAAATAAGATTAGTCAAATCGGATAAAGTTTGAAAACTTAGGCAACCAGCATTGTTTTTTGGGTTTTAGATGATAAAAATCCGATTAAGACGTTGACTTGAAACTAAATTTGTGGCCGTTGTTTGGTTATGCTTTCAAAAGCTATATTTAGATATCAAGATTTTCTAATTTTATTTATAGATGAGAATGTAAGGTTTTAGAGTTTATATAGTTCGCTTAGATCAAACTTTGAGGTATGTTCATCATCACAAATCATCATCCATTCAAAGAGGTTGGCGTTTTTTTATTGTTTTTTTTTTATAAATGTTTTTGTGTTTGATCTGAATATTTGACATCTGTGATAATCTCTTGTGAATTAGAAAATGGTGATTGATGTTCTTGAATTACTGAATTATGAATTCCCCTTAGGATATCAATTAAGTTATTGCTGTTCCATGTCTAATCCTTGTGATCATTGTTCTTATTCAGGTTCGTTGCAATTGATGCGAGTAGAAAGATACTTTTCAGCTTCCACGAGTTGAATGAGAGCCTAATCCTAGGTGGTTTTGGGATTGTTTTAGCTTCAATATGAATACTTGGAAAATATTGCTCGGCAAGATGTGAGTTACAAGGCCTTTCTGTTCCAGAGTTCCTGAATCCGTGCAGGAACTTGGTCTTTTCAAAAGCTCACGGGAGAAGATAAGGGTTGATTCCTGGGATTTCACCCTTTATTCCTGTTGAGCTCTCTTCATTCCCAGGAATCCGGTTCTTCAGGATTTAGGAATAGTAGTGTACAGTTGGAATGTCAGTTGCTAGTGTAGCGTTGAGTCCAGCCCTGGAGGAACTTATCAACTTTCCAGGTATTATTGGACGGTTTGGTTCGAACTTAGACGACCCAATCTTGGTTTTCCTGACTATTGCTGGATCTGTGATCCCGAAGCGGGTCATGGAGTCAGATTCAATAGCATCTGTGAAGCTAAGGATTCAGAGTATCAAGGGGTTTTTCGTGAAGAAGCAGAGGCTTCTGTATGATGGTAGAGAGCTATCTCGAAATGATTCCCAAATTCGAGATTATAGTCTTGCTGATGGGAAGTTGTTGCATTTGGTTGTTAAAATTTCAGATCTCCAAGCCATTTCTGTAAGAACTGTTGGTGGGAAGGAGTTTGAGCTCGTTGTTGAGAGGAGTAGAAATGTTGGTTATGTGAAGCAGCAAATTGCTTTAAAAGAAAACGATCTCGGAATCCCCAGGGATCATGAACTCACATTAGATGGTGAGGAGCTAGATGACCAGAGACTCATCACTGATCTCTGTAAAAAGGGAGAGAATGTGATTCACTTGCTAATTAGAAAATCTGTTAAAGTCAGAGCAAAACCAGTCGGGAAGGATTTTGAGGTGTTTATTGAAGATGTAAATCAAAAGCACAATGTGGATGGTAGCAGAGGAAACATATCACCACAAGCAAAGCCTAAAGAGTTCTTCGTGGAGCCTGTTATTGTTAATCCTGAAATTAAGCTGCCTCTATTGCTCAAAGAGCTTATCAGCTCCACTTTAGAAGGCTTGGAGAAGGGAAATGGCCCGATTCAATCATCTGATGGATCCGGAGGAGCTTATTTTATGCAAGATCCATCTGGCCACAAGTATGTCTCTGTCTTCAAGCCCATTGATGAGGAACCAATGGCTGTGAACAATCCGCACGGACAGCCTGTTTCAGTTGATGGCGAGGGACTAAAGAAAGGCACACAGGTCGGTGAAGGAGCTATCAGAGAAGTAGCAGCCTACATTTTGGACTATCCCATGAATGGACCACGAACTTTTCCTCATGACGAAACTGGTTTCGCTGGAGTTCCGCCGACAGCAATGGTCAAATGTTTGCACAAAGATTTCAACCATCCCAATGGTTACAATTTCTCTCCCGAGAACACGAAGATTGGTTCACTGCAGATGTTTGTGAGCAATGTGGGAAGTTGTGAAGATATGGGATACGGAGTATTTCCTGTCGATCAGGTTCACAAGATATCGGTTCTAGACATAAGGCTGGCTAATGCAGATCGCCACGCTGGCAACATTTTGGTTAGCCGAGACGAAAATGATGGACAGATGGTGCTTACTCCAATCGACCATGGTTATTGCTTTCCCAATAAGGTAAACAATTCTACTTTACTCAAACAAGGATATTGATATTCACTCTTTGTTTTCCAAATTTTTAAACTAAACAAGCTGTGAATATTTCAGCTAAAAACATCTTATTTGTCCTTGTGCAGTTTGAAGATTGCACATTCGAATGGCTATACTGGCCTCAAGCAAAACAGCCATACTCTTCACAAACATTGGAATACATCAAATCTTTGGACTCTGAGCAAGACATTGAACTTCTGAGATTCCATGGTTGGGAGATTCCGCCTTCATGCGCTCGTGTCCTTCGCATTTCAACCATGCTTCTCAAGAAAGGTTCTGCAAAAGGTCTCACCCCTTTTACCATCGGAAGCATAATGTGCAGAGAAACACTCAAGAAAGAATCTGTGATCGAACAAATCATACACGATGCAGAAGCCATAGGTTCCCCAGAGACAACAGAAGAGGAGTTTATCAGCACCGTCTCTGCCATTATGGACAACCGGCTCGAGCAGTATTAGTGGAACTGAAGCTATCTCTATCGCTCCTTTGCTCCAATCTATGTTTTGTGATTGTTCAACAGGTGTATATCCAGTGTCCATAACAATAAATAAGTGCCACTGTCTTTGAACTAATCTAACCCTTAGCTTTTGGAAACAGTGGGTTTGGTAATGAATATGATGATTTGGTTATTATATAGAATCCTAGTCTTGTTGAGTTAGGGAACGTTATGATTCTGAAATCTCTGTTCTGTACGAAGGCAAGTCAGGGAAATCTAAATATGATAATAGTTGCATACTCGCATGATTAAAGTGATCATCATCGAGACTATTATTGACGTGGTAAAATACTTGATTCGACAAAAACATGCAAGCTATAAAATAAATGTATATAGTTCTGACTCTGGTTACAAAAGCATTTGTAGAAGTCAGTGATTAAAATTGATGCAAAACATATTCACCATTAAACATCGGATCCCACCATTGATGAATCCCATGAGCTCTCTTAAAATTAGGCGAGTGGCTAGTGTTTATAGTCATATACGCCGATGGTAAAAGATGAAGAGGCTCTGATGAACAAGAATCCGAAGACGAACCTCCTCCTCCGCCTGACAACAGACTCCTAAGTGAGTTCCTGGTAGCAATTCTTTCGATTTTACCGGCTCCAATCTCAAACATTTTGTTTCTATGCTTGAAGTAACTAATGTATTCTGAGCATATTGGATCTGACGGGTTCACATACAAATATGGTATCCATGATGCTAACTTCATAAACGAATCATCTTCTTGACCCTGTAAATAATACACATCATTAATTATCTATTGATAGAGATTAGAACCTCAAAAGATAAAGTAAAGAAACAGTTAATCTTTTCATTTCATTTTAATTGTGTCGTTTTTGTATTTTTTTTTTAATAGTAATTTATAGTTATGCACGATGCTTTGGAAGTTTATTTTGCTTCATTTTATGTTTATATTCGAAATGTTATACCAATTTGAATTTATTAAAAATGTGATCATATATAATTTCTACTGTAATACTTATTGTTAGTTGAATTGATTTTTTTTTTATGTAGATCCACTATTAGATACTATATTTTTTTAGATACAAAATCTAAAAGTCAATTATATATTTTCCAGATTTTTTACCAAAAACATCATACCAAAAAAGCAGACATGTATGATGGATATTATACCAAAAAGTTTTTAATATGAGTGTAGAACTAATAATCTTATTAGTCTAGACCCAAAAATATTGTTTAAAAATCTTAGTTAATAGTTTTACAAAATAAAATCTTTGTGAAACTACTAAAAAGAGAAATATACGTTACCTTGTTATGGTGGCGACCCTTGACGGCGATTGCTACTCCGGCTTTGACAAGACTTCCGGCGAATCGAACTCCATGTTTAAGCTTCTCACTCTTCACTAGCTTCTCAATCGGAATCGACGAGAACGGAGGATTAAATAAGTAACTCTCAAGAGGGAAACCAGACCTAGTCATGATCTTCCCGGCAAGCAACGCCACAGCTGCTCCAAGAGAATGTCCGGCTAGCCACACGGCTGCATTACCAGTTTTTGCCACCGCACTTTGAATCACCTGAATCGCATGCACGAACCTAGTGCTGTCTTGGAGGCAGTCCCGGACGCAGCGCAGGTCAAGCTTAAGGTCACGTGACCGAGAGTGCCGTTTCATGATCGTGCCACGGAATGCGATCACGTGACGAGGAGGTGGTTTCGAATGATGGGTGTTATGGTAATTGTAAGAGAAGAAGTGTTTGTATTCGAAAACGGCCCCGTATATGGATCCATCTGAGTCGTCGATTAGGGTTTCGGCTAAAGTGAAGTTGAAAAACTCCCACCAGTGGTTGGCTTGTGACTTTAGACCAATCCTGTTTTGTTGTCTGTCTCGTTCCAGTGTGTACACTGCTTGTACCAAACATGATGCCACCGAGGTTCTATGGTAAGAATTATTCCTATCAAAATACACACGTTGACTTTTTTTTGGGTTTGAATGTAATATTTTAATACAACTTGTTCTAGAAGAAATGAAAAATTAGAGAATTATAATAGAGTTGACTATGGCTAAACCGTTGAATTAGCAAAAAAAAAAGCTGATTAGTGATGATGAGTTTGTTGAGGAAGATGATTATGTGGTTGGAAATGAAAGAGATGAAAAAGAAAATATAATACCAATCAATGGAAGTTAAATGGATTGGACCAGAAATGCTGAAGATCTCTCTTTGAGAAGCCATTAGCCCCTCTTTCACCATAACCTCGTCTTCTTCTTCTTCCATGTTTTATCTAAAACAAATTGTGAAGATTTATCAATTGTTCTTGAATTGATCATCATCAATCATTTTCTTTGACGAATGCAAGAAAAAATAGGACCAACAATAATGGTAAAAATTGGTGTAGCAATGCTAAAAAGGAATTAGACAACGGAAAATCAATTAAGAGAGAAAAAATACCCGTTTTTTTGTATTCTCAGAAGGATCTATCAGAATAAAGAAGATATGAATTTGATGAAAGAAGTACTATAATTATAAAGGTTTTGTAGAGAAGAGATGGCCATCTTCTAATTTGTGGGTATTATTTATTGTTTTTTTTTGAGGATCTGAAGACATTAATGGGACCATCTCTTAAACATTGAAACGTGCAAAAGTGTATCAACAATTACTTTATTTACATATTCTCAATTACCGCTAAATGATATTTTTTTCTTTAAAAATATTATTATTATATTTATTTTCTAAAACTATAAGATATTTTTCTAAAATAATACAAAATCTCCTGTATATTAATAGAGAAACACACTCTTGAAAAATTAAAAGCTGATGTGTCGCCGAGATACATTTAGCTATTTAGTCTCATTTAAATTTATTATTTATAACTATATTTCATTAGTGGAAGCCTCCTTGACCCAGTGGTTGGTCTAGGATTCATTAATGCTTCTATACCAGGAAGTCTGAGTTCGAGTCTCGGATAATGCGATTTATTAATTATGCAGATTAATAGAGGCAAATTTACAAACAATCTCCAGTGATGCGCAATTATTGCCGTTTGCTGTGAATCTAATAGAGTCGGAAGGAATTTGCCCATGGTAGAATCATATGTAATTGTTCTCATAATTTGCAATCAATAATAAATGTAGACAATAAAAAAAACTATATTCCATTATGTTTTTGAAAAAAAAGCCAAATGTGTTATTCTTAAATATTTCATTTTATTTATTTCAATCGAATCCCATTAAACCGAAACGTTGGGGGCATTTATATAAATACCCTTAACGAAATTGGGAAATAACAAAGCCATTCAAACCCCTAACCACTGCTCTTTCACCAAACCTCTCTCCGTCTCTATTTCTCTGCTTCTCTCTCAACGCCGTTGATTCGCCATCGTCGCTACCGGTGAGTTTTCTCTTCTGTTTTCTTCCGTAAATTCTTATCCTTTACATATGGGTTTGTTCTTATTCTTTATTAAGTTATCTACTTCTTCTGGAGTCAGAATTGTTCAAGACTAAGGTTATGATGAATCCTTAAATTGATATGCTTATTGAAACTTGAACTTGTATTTGTTTCTACGATTCAGAATCAGGAATAGACTTATTATGTTGTTTGTGTTCACTCGCAATGATTAATATCTACTGTGTTATTGCTGCAGTTTGTCTTGAGGTTTACGACTTTTTGGCTAATCTCCTCTGTGGAGAGCAATGACTAATACTCGTGGGACTGATGTAAGTTTTGATCCCCACCCAACTGTTGTCATTTTTCTTAAAGGGCATTTAAAAAAAAAAAATCTGATTGTGATTGATCTTGGCAATTGTTATAGATGGCAAAGAAAAAGGAGAATCTTGATTGTGAAACGGATTTCAAGACTCATGAATATACTAGATTTTTTGATAAGCTGATAGAGTTCATCCCTGCAAGATTCTACTTAGCAGATGAGACAGAAAGGAAATGGTTTCCAGGTCTTAGCAAGGGTCAAAAAGCTAGAGCGAAGAAAATAACAAACTCCAACCTAAAGAAGGCGAGGAGAGATAGGTTGGACCCATACAAGTCTGCTTTGACCACTGTCGATCTGCTGAAGCGAAAGCTAGAGAAGGAAAAAAAGGATTTCATTAAAGCAGAAGCTAAAGAAGAAAAAAGATGATTTACGAAGGCAGAAGCTAGAGATGGAAAAAGCAGGTATTGAGGTTCCTGAAGATGACAGTGAGGAGGAAAAAACAAATGTGTTATTCTTAAATACTTTATCACATAAATTTATTAATATTCATTAAATCGACATTCTCAAAAATGCCCCTTTTTCCATACCTTTTTTTAAAATACCCTTCTATGTTGACCATTTTAAAAGAGAAATTACTTAGAATATTACATAAAAGTAGGTTTATTACTATACTAACACGTTGAGATTGTTGATTTACTAAAATAACACATAAAAGTTTGCAAATTACTTCTAAGCCAGAGTTGTGTATTTTATTACGGTTTATGCCATTTACATTTAAAACTGTCTTTGATTTTTAAGAATAAAAAACACAAAAATCTTGAAGGATCCATTCCTAATTTTTTTTGGATTCTTTTAAATTTGGATTGGCAAAAGAATATGAGATTGATTCCTTCTAATTTGATTCATCTTTTTCGACTAAAATCATGGCAAAAGAAAGAAATTTATCAGAGCTAGACAATTATTCTCTGAGCTCAATGTTCACTTTCTCTCTAAAGAACAAATTTGTAGATCTAGTTTTTATTTGGCGTGAATTTCGTTTTCTTATGGTTGATTGTTACTGTTTTCTTATGGTTGATCGTTTTCTTCTAAAGTTGCTCTTATTTTTATTTTTATTTTTTTGGTTTAGATCCACCGGCAAAATCACTGAGAACAAAAAAAAAAAAGCTTCTATTTGTTATTCTCTCAATTGTTTCTATTTTTCATTTCTCTTCTTTCTTCTTCTTCTTCTTCTTCATCAGCTCTTTGATTTTTTTGAATCTTGATCTGTGAGGAAAGACTCTTTGAATCTCTCTATCTCTCTGCTCAAGACGTGAATTTGAGGCAAACCCATTACGAATGGATCAACTCCTTCTACTTCATTGGCTATCACAAGACCAGCATCCTCAGCTGCTGATCAGGGTTTGATGATTCTCCAATCTCCAAAAGTAAGAGACCCACACAACATAAACGCAATATATCAGAGCTTTCATTGGAAGCTATTTCTCCGTTAAAAATGAAAAAAGGAGATGTGAGTTTCAATCAGAAAGTTGTCCCCAATCTAAATGGTGTGGTAATGCGCAGGTAGCGTTCTACAGGAGATCCAAAACTATAAAGGGTAAACGCATGCCTTCGTCATGTAAAGAGGTACCAATCTTCTTGAACAAAAGAGAGTGTTTTGATTTTATGGGGTAAAAAAAACCACTGATTACTACTCTCTTGTTTGCTTTTGTTTAATCTGACAGAAAGACCAAGTGAAAGAAGGTCAAATTCTGTGCTACATTGAACAACTCGGTGGCCAATTCCAAGTCTTCTTCGTGTAATGATTTTTTATTTTCTCGTTTACTCATATGGAACAGAGCCTGTAGGATACAATGATGCTCTCATCTCGATCCTTCCCTCTTTCCCTGGGATTAAGAAGCTTCAGTAAAAACCAAAATTCGAGCTGGTTTTTGAGTTATGATGATACTGTGCCTTGTGTATGCTTTTTTAGACAAATAAATTTCATTCATAATTTGTGTTCTGTTTTTCTTTTGCTTGTATGGCTCCTCGGAAGAGAAGAAAAAAATGGTCATCTGAGGAGGATGAGGAGATCATTACTGCTGTGAAGCGACATGGTGAAGGCAGCTGGGCCCTTATTGCTAAGGAAGAATTTGAAGGAGAGCGAACACCCTCACAACTCTCACAGGTTTTAATTTCACTGGGCTGATCTTGTTTCCTCGTTTTCCTCATATCTTTGAATTATCTTTTCAAGAACATTATGCAATCTTTCCTGTTTATTGCTTTGTGTCACATGCACGGTCTTTCTTTGCCATCACACGCAGAGAGCTATTTTCGTAGTCACAGAATTATGGTAAATGAATTTGAGCTTCAAAGTAGTGTCTCGATCATCTTCTTCTTCTTCTTCTTCAGTTGCTTCAGTTGCTTCCAATTTAATTAATTTTAATAAATTTTCCCAACCAGTAGGTATGGTAGCGAGATTGTTGCTATCAAAGTTGTCCACCGCGGCACCAAACCTGATGAGAAATCTTCCCTCGACAGCCATTTCATCCGCGAAGTCAATATGATGTCCCGAGTTCAACACCCTAATCTTGTCAAGGTCTCTCTCTCTGTTTCTTCTATTTCTTTCTTTCTTTCTAAACGCAAAAAGAAATGGGAATTTCTGGCAGTTTATTGGAGCCTGCAAAGACCCTCTCATGGTGATAGTGACTGAGCTGCTCCCAAGGTTGTCCCTCCGTAAATATCTTGCCACCATCCGTCCTCAGGTGCTCCATCTCCCTCTTGCTTTTGTCCTTTGCCCTTGACATTTCCCGCGCCTTGGACTGCTTACACGCCAATGGTATCATTAACCGAGGACATTCGAAGCTCGACTAGGTGTCCAAGAAATTCGTTGGCTTGAAAAGCATTGTACCCCTCTTTTTTTTACCATATTGTGAATTAACATGGTATGTACTCTTTATGAGAATAAATATGGTTATATCCTTTTGCAGATTTAATAATTTTATATTTCTTAGTATACAGAGTTTGTGTACCCCTTAATATTTTTCATAAATATATATTAAAAAGCTTTATATATTAAAAAAAAAATAAAGAAAAACAAAACTATGTACACTGAATATCGTAAGGATGCCTTCGTCTTTTGTGGTTTCGGAATCCTCGATTTCGTAAACCTCGTCGCCTTCCTTTGAATAGCTGAAGAAAGGTTCATTACTGGACACACACGAAGCTCTCGTTACACGGTATTCATTTCGCTTGCTATTGGTAAATGAGACACCGCTTTGGTGGTTGTAATTAATACTCCCTCTGTATCATAATACTTGATGTTCTAGAATTTTACATGAATGTAATTTTTACATGTTTAGCAATAAATGTATTCTTCATTTATAATAACATATTTTTATAATTATTAACTAATAGTATTTTATCAAATTTTTAAATTCTCATTTAATGATTTTTGAAATTTATTAATTTTCTTAATATTAATTGATAAAAGTATACAGAAAATCATCCTTTGTGATACAAGAAAAAAATTCTAGAACATCAAGTATTCTGATACAGAGGGAGTAGAATTTTAGGGTAAATGTACAACTAGATCACTTAGGTACAACTGAGAAAATTTGAGTTGAACTACTTGGTGCAACTGTACTAGAGCTATTAAAATAAGTTTAAAATATGGATCATGTGAAAACAAAAAAAATAGATTTTTTGGCGGCGGATATTCATTTAAAATCATCACATGTGTGGTAAAATGAACCAAAGACAACAGAATATTAGTAAAAAATTATTTTGGTATACACATAATTATACATATTTGTCCAGTTGTACTCTCATATTCATAGTTGAACTTTTGCATTTTTTCGTATTTCCATTTGGACTATAATATAAATTATTAATTAGCAGTTGGCCACAAAATTTATCAGTATTAATTAGCATATACAAGGCTTTCATAACACAATGTTCATAAAAACTTGGGTTTCACCTCTTTTGCTTCATTTGAGATGATCACTTACTAATTTCCTTCCTTATACTATAAAGAGTGTTTTTATGTGAAAACGATAGTATGTATTAGAAAGTGATTAATTCTTGTATTGTTGATTAAACATAGTTCTTTAATAGTTTCAATATGTAAAGAAATTCGTATAAACCTTAATTATCATTTTCATATTTTTAAATATAAATGCAAATCTAAATATATATTTAGTTGTACCTAGTTGAACTGAGTATTATGTATTTATGTTATCTAAATATTACCCTCTATAGTTAAAATGTAAATTTTGTGTGGTTTATTGTTTATTACCTCTCGAAAATATAATAAATAAATAAACAATTACGAATTACATAGGTTGTTCTAGTAACATCTATTACTTTTTCTAGTAACATCTCTTACTTGTTCCATTTCCGGTGAACAACAACGACAATATTAGCTAGGGTTGTAGAAGAAGATATGTTGAAGATGACTACAAAAATTACAATAATATCGTTCATTAAAACGGATTTATGGACACTAAGCAAAAGAACGTTATGTATGTACACTAATCTCAAGAACGTTATGTACGTATGCGTTCATATGTACGTACACGTTTATATGTACGTACACGTTCGATTTTAGGTTTAATGAACCCGAAATTACCAGAATATCCTCGTCTTCTATCTCTAACATACGACTGAAAACCCTAATTTTCCCTGCCTCACTTTATTTTTTCACGACTTATGTCTATTTTTTTTGTTTCACTTGTGGGTTTTTAACTCAACTATTATAGATTTTCATCTCAACATCTGATTTCTAAATTAAAAACCTATAAAAAGTGAGTTATATAGATTTCCGAAACGATATATAGCTCTTCCATGGATGAACCCAGAGGAAAGATTAACGAAACAGAGTAGGAAAAAGACGTTTGCTCCGGCCGACAAACAGAATACGATTGATGAATCTGCTACAAACGTTATTACATGAACACCATAGATCGGAAGAACAGCAAACATGTTTAGATCTACCTCCAATAAGTCTATCGCAACGCTAGACTGTCTTTGACAGCTCAAAACAAATTCGTGTTATTCTGGTAAGACTTTACAGCTGTCAAAAATGCTTACTAAATCTACCACGGACAAGAAACCTACCATCACACTCTGAAAACTATTTCAAAAAAAACAAACAAGTATACCAAAAATATCTGAAACGAGAGAAGGCTGTCGAATAAATCTGTCGCAACAGGCCATTAGTCTATCATAAATATCTTTTGGGTCATATTGACTGTTGAAGGTGTACGTCAGATATTTTTGGTACACTTAGTTTTTGATACACATATACGTCCACCGATAAGTGTACCAATACTACAACTAAGTGTACCATCTACGTCGACGGCAAAGTGTACCAGCACTACAACTAAGTGTACCAAAAATATCTGACGTACACCTTTAATCAGGTCCACGTGTATAAATCTACCATCAAAGGATCGGTATACTTAGTCCCAACTTCCAATGTTTTTTTTTTTTCTAATGGCAATTAGCCGTAATTACGTTTTTTCCCAACACTAGTTTCAGGGGTAGTATAGGTACAATGTGTTAGTCTAGTAATTACAAACAATTGTATGTTACTTTTGTAATAAGGAAGCTTTTATGCATTATTCTAGTAACTCACCCTTTTTAAAACTACCCCTCTTTATATACAAAATGACCAAATTACTCTTTTTTGAGTGACAGCAAGAATGTACAGTCATCAAAATCAAAAATATTTTCCCGCCAAAAAAATTTCCCGCCAAAATTTTTTTTTTTTCCCGCCAAAATCGAAAATTTTCCCGCCAAAAATATGAAATTTATACATTTTAAAAACATCGTAAACGCTTTTAAAAAACCTTGTAAATATTTTTAAAAAGCTTGTAAATGCTTTTAAAAGGTTTTTAAACATCTTGTAAACGCTTTTAAAAAAGGTTTTTAAAAGGTTTTTCAAATGGTTTTTTAAAAGGTTTTTAAACATCTTGTAAACGCTTTTACAATGTTTTTAAAAACTTTGTAAAAGTTTTTATAAGATTTTTAAAAGGATTTTAAAAGGTTTTTAAACATCTTGTAAACGCTTTTAAAAACTTTTTAAAAGCGTTTACAAGATGTTTAAAAACCTTTTAAAATCCTTTTAAAAATCTAATAAAAACTTTTACAAAGTTTTTTAAAAACATTGTAAAAGCGTTTACAAGATGTTTAAAAACCTTTTAAAAACCATTTGAAAACCTTTTAAAAACCTTTTAAAAACCTTTTAAAATTTTTAAAAATCTTGTAAAAGCGTTTACAAGTTGTTTAAAAAACCTTTTTAAAACTCTTTAAAAAAATCTTGTAAAAGCCTTTACAAGGTGTTTATAAGGCTTTTATAAGGTAGAAACCTTATAAAACCTTTAAAAACCTTGTAAATTGTTTTTGGCGGGAAAATTTTTTTGTCGAATTTTTTTATCAAAATTTTTTTGTCAAAAAAATTTTTGGCCGGAAAATTTTTGGCGGGAAAATTTTGTTTTTCTTTTTATTGAATAAAATAATTTTCATCTAAGGGTAAAATGGTCATTAAAAATTAAAAGAGGACAAAAATTAAAATGGCCAGAAAAGAGGGTATTTTGAAAAGAGGTATATCAAAAGGGTCATTTTTTAACAAATTCTCTTTATTGAAATGCATATGTAATTCATGTGAATCTCACAAATTCAAGCGAGACGGATGTAAAGGACATTTTGCGGCTCAAAATATTTAAACTTGTTGCGGGATGGCTTAGCGGACGGGTTTGACCCGGGTTAACAATTTTATTTAAATGATCCGGTTCATGTAATTTTAGTTTTTTGCGATTTTTATCTGATTTGATAGTTCAAACATTTTGATAAAAATCTAACGATCACTAATTCGGTTCACATTCTATCTAGATCCGCCATCATGTCAATCTAAAATTTATGGTGAAAACGATTACTATTTTTAAACTTTCATAAACTTGATGAATTTAAACCAATATAAGTTTTAAATTTTAGACTAAATAAATATATTTACAAATGTAATAACTCAAACAAATATTTCACTCCGTGCAACCGCACGGTTTATTACCTAGTTTAACCTAAACTTTAAACCTCCAAAACTAAACATTAAACCTTATACTTTTAAAACTATATCTTAAATTTTAAAAAACAAAAGAACAAAAGAAAAATGAGGTGAACCAACAACGTATTCAAAAATAGGAGTATGAAAATGGGTAATCCGATCCGATGCGACTCATATCCACATGGGTTCAAAATTTCATGGACGGGTTCAACCTGAATTATTTATTATATTAAAATAGAAAAAGCATCCAAAAATTCTAAAGCCAAAAAATCCATAAAACCAAAATAATAAGCCATTCTTAATTTAAAAATAAAATCTATTATTAATTTAAAATTTAAAATACATGAATCTTGTTTAGATGATCCAGTTCGATTTTTTTTTTTTTTTTTTTTAATGATTGTAAAATTTATTCAACGCAAGAAAAACCTGTTTACATTAAATGCATCCTCCTCTTAGACATTTGAAAAAAAAAAATCAGAAAAAAACAGAGGTATTGGAAAACAGAGCAGTTGTCCGCTTAAGAGCATGAACCAAAACCACAGACACAAACCGTCAGGGTGCTTTGAGCCATGTAGCTGCAGCAGGAGTAACTTGCTTCGCACAGTTCCATCGATGTCTTTGATGAGTTTTAGCTGGAGGGGGTTGCAAGCTCACCATGTCGTCGTCGGTTGCGTTCTTGCCAGAGAGTACGGATTGCAGCCTAGAAAGCATATTTCAGAATGAATCAAAGCGTATTGGATAGAGTTGGCTAGTGAGAAGAGTGAGAAGATCACTAAATTTTGTCGTGTAGGAAGTCTGCTATAGTCCCCCCAACCAGCTTCTTCCATAACTGGAGATGTTGCAGTCAAAAAACAAATGATTTCTGGTTTCCATTGGGTCATTACAGAGAGCACAAGAAGAGTCTATTCCCGCATTCCATGAGAGCATTATGTCCCCCGTGGCCAAACGATCCAACGTTGCTAACCAAACCATAAATGAGTATTTTGGAGTGGGCGTTTGAAAACGGTACTCCTTTATACAATTCTTTGATTCCGAATTTGATTCCATGTATCGTTTGTTGAGAACTTCTCCTTGAATTTAAGACCCTTGCTCCTCCACAAAGCTACATCAGCTGTTGCTACTTGCTCTCTTCCTCGTAATTTGTCCAGTTTATCTACGATTTGGTTAAGAACAGCCAAACGATGTCGACGTCGTCTGTAGGAACCAACTGGCTCAGCAACAGACGCCGTGGAGGAAATTCCCATGTCAATAAATCCTCTATCGCCTACAATCTGGTGAATACATCCAAGAGAACACATGGTGTTCCGATTCTTTAACTTCATAGTTTTCATTTTACATATTAGTATATACATATATATTAGATTAGATATATATTATTTTACATATTAGTTATTTTACACTAATTAGGGATAACCATAACCCTAATGAGTTTACCCTGATAAACTCACGAAACCCATTGACGAACCCATTGACGAACCCATCAAAACTTATTATTTATATGAATTTAAAAACATAACCATCTCCATTATAATAATAGACAAACAGAATAAACTCATGGGTTTCTATCCATTTTAACACCCCTATTCAAAGATATGTTGTGTACAATCAGCTTGCTTTAATTCTTAACCTATTCGTATCAATCCTTGACAAGGTTATTTTCAGAGATTATCTTAAATTTGATTATATTTGCAGGTATCACAACAACAGAGGTATGAGGGGAAGATCGTACGAGATGGAAATTGCCAGTTTCGGGCAATATCTCACCAAATGTATAGACATAGAATGATCATGCGAAATAGGAAACAAGTTAGTTAAGAGGTTAGATACCATTTATAATGAAATTATTGACTCATTTTTTGAAAAAGATTAAAATCAGTCTCTTGTCGTTTCTTGTTGCAGCTTGTAGCTCACAGGGCTAGTTACATTTGGTTTGTTCCAGGTGATTACGACCATTATGTGACGAATATGTTAAAGTATGATACTACATATTCATTTTTTAATTAGTGTTGTTAAATTATACCTAAAAATATATGGGAAGGACGCAAATAAGGACTATTCGACCAGCGAGGGAAATAAAACCGAGGAGAGGAAGATTGGTTAAAAACCAAAGGAATAACGATGACTAAAGCTCAGTAGAGGGATCCAGAAAACTTGTCTCAGGATATTATTACTCAGAAAAATAATCCGAAGACAAAAGAATGCAATAAGATAGCCGAACGACCTAGCCGAGAAGAAATCATTGTAAAAGAGAATTTCCAAGAAAGACTAGAGTCAGTCAGTGGCCAAGAGGACTGACAACAAAAAGCTCAGCAAATATTATTTAAGGATCGACGCTAAAGTTCAATAGGAGCCGATAGCTATTTAGCGAGAGATGCTATTTTTGGTAATTAGTCCCAGCAACTAAGAATCAGTTGGGAAGGTAGAAAATGAAGCATTCAGTAGGCTAAGGCATATGATTAAATCAGATAAGAAGCTTGAAAAGGTTTTAGCCAAAAAAAATTGAGTCAGTTTCCAGAGTTTTGAAAGAATTGACCCAGAAGCTACTCAAAAGAGTGCTAAGGAGCAGAATTGGAATTTTGTACTAAGAACAAGCATGAAATAAATTAAGAGGACCTTGAAAAAGTTGAGGATGCCTGTAACAAGAATTAAAAACCAAGTTAAAGCTCAGAATAATTCTCTTATAGAAAATCAAGTCGCGAGAGACTCTTTAAACCGATCACCGTAAGGAAAAGTGATACGGTTAATTTTATTTGAGCTTGAAGATTTTAGGGAGGCTAAAAGAAGATAAGATAGAGAATTTTATCTTGAAAAATCAGATTTTTTCATAGAAGAATTATTTTTGGGACAATGGCACATAAAATTGGTCTAAACGAGATATTTTTGGTGAGAAACAGTTAACGGTTTGTGAGAGTTAGACTTAGAAATCAATTAGAAGAGCTTTGATCGGTCAAGAGGAGACCAAGTGGCTTATTCTTATCCAAGAGAACAGGATAAGGACGTTGGTGAGCTGTAATGCCATGTGTAGGCATAAAAAGTGGATAAGCATGGCTGAGTTAGAATGGCAAGTTGTGATTGGTGGAGAACTGAACGTGAGACACTTGTTTAGGTGACTAATAAAGCTGTAGCACCGACCTTAGAGGGACTATAAATACCCAGCCTTCATTCTTTATCTTTAGTAATCCAAAAATCAACCTTAAACCTTAGTTAAAGTTTTAGTTTGTTATCGGAGATATCGAAAGTCTCCGAGCAGCTCAAGGAAATTTTTGAGGAAGTTAGCAAGTTGGTAGGTAAGTAGCTTAGTCTTAGTTCAGTTTTCCTTCTAGCTTTTTCTTTTAGATCCCAGCCTAAACGGATCTTGATGATGCGAAATCCAGAGCTTTCGAGTTCGCGTGGATCTAGCTAGTCGGAGACGTGAAACCAAGCCGAATTCCAGCCCAAACCTTGTGAGTACCGAACACATGTGAAGTAGCACATGTCTAGGTTTTATTTCTTTATTTTGCGTGTGAGGTTAAGTTTCATAGTTGACTGATTTGTTTGGTTGTTGTGTTTATTATCGTAATTTCTTGTGGTAATCGTTGCATGTTAGGTTCATGTTCTATTTTGTTATAGCTCATGATCATTGTTGTGTGCTTTGTTTGATGTGATTATTATTGTGTGATTTATTTGTTGTGAGTAGTATAGATGTTAGTATAATTGGTTATGCTATCTTTATAGCCGTTATGCTGCCCGTTTATTTGCAAGTAAATAATTGGTAGTTATTGACGTGATTGAGAAGCCTTGTTTGATAATTTGTTTGATTGATTGATTGTTAGTTTATGTTGCAAGTATTCTTAGTCATTAGATGAACTTGTATTTTGGTTGAGTCATTAGTCTGGTTAAGACTTGGTAAAGCGATAACGTAATTGTTCCAATGGCTCGGAGTAGTTAGCTACCAACAAGCACTATTTGAAGAAGTTGTAGATTTGTCATAAAGGAATAGGTCCCTAGCCTATGTGGCTAAGGGTCAAGGAAGCATTTTCTGGTGGGAAATCCATATAGCAGAAGATCAAAGACCTTAAGGTGAAGTTTATTAGTATGTACACGTGGATCTTACCTTTCCTAACACCGTGTATAAAGATCACATCCATGCTCACACTACAACTTGTACGATACTAATAAATTTCACCTTAAGGTCTTTGATCTTCTGCGATACGGATTTCCCACCAGGCAATGCTTCCCCGACCCTTAGCCACAAAGGCTAGAAGGATCACATCCCTTTCCTAAAACCGTTTATAAGGGACCTATTCCCTTACTTCAAATTTACTACATCCTCAAGTAATGCTCGTTGGTAGCTAATCACTCCGAGCCATTGGGACAATCACGTTATCGGCTTATCAAGTCTTAACAACCAATAATGACTCAACCAAAATACAAGTATATTTAATGACTAAGAATACTTGCAACATAAACTAACAATCAATCAATCAAACAAATAATAAACAACATTAAACAAGGCATCTCAAACTCGTCAAAAACTACCAATTATTGACTTACAAATAAACGAGCAGCATAACGGCTATAATGATAGCATAACCAATTATACTAACATCTATACTACTCACAAAAAACAAATCACAATATAATAATCACATCAAACAAACCACACAACAATGATCATGAGCTATAAAAAAATAGAACATAAACCTAACATGCAACAATTACAATAAGAACTTACGATAATAAACACAACAACCAAATAAATCAATCAACTACGAAACTTAACCTCACACACAAATAAAGAAATAAAACCGAAACATGTGTTACTTCACATGTGTTCGGTACTCACAAGGTTTGGCTGGAAGCGTGGAACTTGGCTTGGTTTCATGTCTCCGACTAGCTAGATCCACGGAAACTCGAAAGCTCTGGATTTCGAATCAATAAGATCCACTTAAGCTGGGATCTAAAAAGAAAAAGCTAAAAAGGAAACTGAACTAAGACTAAGCTACTTACCTAACAATTTGCTAACTCCTAGGAAACCTGCTTGAGCTGCTCGGAGACTTCCGCTATCTCCAAGAACAAACTAGGACTTTTAACTAAGGTTTAAGGTTGATTTTTGGTTTACTAAAGCCAATGAACGAAGGCTGGATATTTATAGTCCTCTAAGGTCGGTGCTGAGCTGATTAGTCACCTAAACAAGTGTCTCACGCTCAGTTCTCCACCAACCACAACTTGTCATTCTAAAACAGCCATGCTTATCCACTTTTCATGCCTACACATGGCATTACAGCTCACCAACGTCCTTATCATGTTCTCTTGGCTGAGAATGAGCCACTTGGTCTCTTCTTGATCAATCAAAACTCTCCTAACTGATTCTAAGTCTAACTCTCACAAACAGTTAACCGTTTTTTGCCGGAAAATATCTCGTAGACCAGTTTTATGTGCCATTGCCCCAAAAATAATTCTTCCATGAAAAATATAATTTTTCAAGATAAAATACCCTATTTACTTTAGCCTCCGTAAAATCTTCAAGCTCAAATAAAATTAACCGTCACTTTTACTTTCAATGATTTCGGCTTAAAGAGTCTATGACGACTTGATTTTCAAAAAAAATTATTCTGAGTTTCAACTTGGTTTTTACTTCTTGTTATAGCATCCCTAAATTCCTCAAGGTCTTCTTAATTTATTTCATGCTTGTCTTTGCACAAAATTTCAATTATGCTCCTTAACGCTCTTATGAGTAGCTTTTGGGTCAATTCTCTTAAAACTCTGGAAACAGACTAATTCTTTTTGGCTAAAAACTTTCAAGCGTCTTATCTGATTTAATAATATTCCTTAGCCCACTGAATGCTTCATTTTCTACCTTCCCAACTGATTCTTAGTTGCTGGACTAATTAACGAAAATAGCGTCTCTTGCTAAACGGCTATCGGTTCCTATTGAATCTTAACGTTGATCCATAAATAATCTTTTCAGAGCTTTTTGATGTCAGTCCTCTTGGCTACTGAATAACTCTAGTCTTTCTTAGAAATTCTCTTCTTTAACGATTTCTTCTCGGTTAGGTCGTTCAGCTATCTTACTGCGTCTTTTGTCTTTCGTCTTTGAATTATTTTTCTGAGTAATAATCTCTCAAGACAAGTGCTCTGGATCCCTTCTACTGAGCTTTAGTCGTCGTTGTTCCTTTGGTTTTTAACCAATCTTCCTCTCCTTTGGTTTATTTCCCTCGCTGGTCGAATAGTCTTGTTCGCATCTTTCCCGTATATTTTTAGGTGTAGTACGGGTATTACATAATACGGAATCATATTCATTTTGTATGGTTTTGTTTTTTACCATAAATTCATTCCCTCTCTTTGTCCAGCTTCATGTAGATATATACACGTGATATCACCAAGAACATCATATTTTATCTATCTAATTAATGAAGATGCTCTCATGAAGAAGACGACGACCAATTTTCTCCTCCTCCGAACAATATACGCCTAGCTGAGTTTATCCAGTAGCCAACCTCGCGATCTCACACCTAGTCGACCTCATCAAGGTCTAGGATTTTGGCAATGCTGGCTTTGAAGAAATCCGTGGTGAGTCAAGACACACATTTAAGATTGTTACTCTCAACGAGCTGCTCTAGAGGAATCAAGGGGATAAGTGGGTTGACGATGTAAGCCTAGAAAAATCGAGGAAGTGGTCCGAGTGAGACGAGAATTGCCGGAGGGAACGTCGAAGGTGTCGGATAAAGGATCGAATATTTTGGGAAAATTAGTGTTTCCTCAAAAGCTTGACCAATGAGAATTGAGGAAAGTGGGAGATTAAATTAATCAAGGTGGAGTTAGTGGGAAGAATTAAATATTCAAGGAGATTAAGGGAGATAGTGGAGGATTAACTTAATCAAGAGGATTAAGGGAAGATGGCTGAATTCTATTGGCCAAAGATTAAACACAATTAAGTGTTAATCAACATGCACTAATAGAGAGCCTTACATGCACTAATACAAAGATTGATGGCGAGCAGCTATTGGGGGTGAGATTCACGCCTCACATGCAAGGAGGGAGAGAGCCACTTGTCAAGAAGCACTAAGGGAAGAGAGGAGAGTTTGAGCTTATAAATAGAGGGTGTGGGATCTCATTCTCTCATTTTCTCTCATTTCCCAAATTTTCTTAAGTCCTTAAGCTCTCTTTCTCACCTAAAAATCGAGAGAAACAAGAGAGAAAGTTAAGAGAGAAATCAAGAGAGTTGTCGAAAGAAAGATCAAGAGTGATCGAGAGAGAGATCGAAGAAGAGTTGGTGGTGGTACGAGAACGGTCAAGAAGCGGGAAGCTGTTGACGCAAGGATTGTCTGATCGGGTGGTGCAGTGAAGTCCGGGTAATCATCATCGACGCGTAAAGGTGAGTCTGTGGTAAGGCATGTAGAGTAGATGTATGTCGTTTTGGTTTGAGTTTTTGGTGCATGCAAAGATGGTAGCATTCATGTTTGAATCACCATGCGAAAATGAGTTAGTTGAATGCTAGATAATTTAGACTCACTCAATAACTGGTTAAAGGAGAACTTGGGTGCATTTGGAGTATGAGCGGATCATTTAAAATTTGGATAAAGGGTTGCATGCATGATCGAACCAAGTGGATTTGCGAGTAGTAATTCTTGCTTAAAATCGGTTCTTTGCATGATTAATTGGGTGAAGTATTTTGCATTTTATTGCATAATATTGAGTGAGGTTAGGGCATGCTTAAGTGAGCCTAAGGATTTAAAGAATTAAATCAAATGGCCTTGCATGCATAAATTGGACTTGAGGATTTAAATGTTTAAATCAAATTGGTCGCATGCATAAATAAACTTGTTGCATGATTTGCTTAAGTTGAATGAATTGGTTGCATGCATGTGAGTTTAATCATAAGTACTTGAATTATCATTCTCGCTACTTGTTGATTTATGGCGTGTACTCTTGCTTGAAGTTTCTTGCCTGTGATGCTCGATTTTCTTGCTTGAGTGGTGGTAAGTGTTTAGCAAGGTCTCTTGAATGTGTTTCCTGAGCCTTGGCTAGTGTATGTGTCGATCTTCTATTCCAATTGCGGTTGTCACGCGTGAGTTCCCGACGACCACTCACGCGGGACACTGTCACGGCTAGCTAGCTACTAGTGTGACCGCTACATGACGATGTAGCTTATTTGTGGGTGCATGTTGGTGACCTTTGTGGTCTCAGCATGGGGAGGTGTTGGAACGGAACAGATTATCAAAGGGCCCTAGGTGTAAAGAGTCTAGAGTATTCAAGCGTCCCTTGTTTATGTCTAGTCGTCTTTACATGTTGTGTGTTGTCTAAGAGATTGGTGGATTTCAAGTATCCTTGTATTTGTTTAGACGTCTTAGCAAGTCGTGAAGGAGGTAAGAGTCTAAGGTGTTCAAGTAGTTCCTTGTTCCCTTAGGCCGTCTTTCTCATGGAGTAGCAGGTGTAGATCGTTCGAGCTAAGTCGAAGTGATCTAACCTCTTGTGCGTGTGTGTTGTTTGATTGCTTCCGCTAAGCTTTTGTTGCGTTGCTTTGATGTTATTGCTAGCTTTGTGGCTTGCTAGCTTTCTTTGTTTGCCGGGGTAGTCGGCTTGGGGGGGGGGGGGGGAAATAGTATCCTGTTTAGGATAGAGGGGTACCCAGATTCACTGAGTAATCTTAGATTACTCACGACTCTGTTTTTGGTCTTGCAGGGAAGCTTAAGTGAGTCTAGAGCCGGAGCAAACGTTAGGGTACCGGATAGGGTTTTCTTGTATTTCTTGTAAAACCCTATATTTTCTTAAACAAATAAGTGTAAAGTTTTCCGACTATCTTTATATATTGCTTTAATAATTTATTTTTGATGAATTATTTTATTAAAGTAATATATATTCGGTTTTCAGGAAAGCATGGCAAGTTGCAAATGATACTCGGCCTAGTCCGGACTAACACAACGCACCAGGCCGCGAGGGTTGCAAAGCCTAAGTAACCTCGGTTGCGGGTGGAATTGTGCTAGGGAGGACCGGTCGGGAAGTCTGCAACTTCCGTCCCTCGGCCGGATTACCTCGGCGCAATTCTACAAGTGGCGTCCCGTGGCTATCCGACGGCCTTCGTGGTCATAGGACGGTTCGGGAGCGTTACAGTCGTTCCTAAGAAATATTCCACTTTCATTATCAGAAAAAAAAAAAAAAAGATCCACTCTCGAATTGAGTGTAAACTGTAAAAGTTTTTCTCAAATTGGTATGAAAATCGAATTTAAAACATAACATATCTAGTAAAATTTTAATAAAAAATTTAGAACAAGGTTTACAAATAGTTTGAGACGGTGGTGAAACTCAACATTTCCATCTGCTTGCCACTTGTATGATCAGTAAAACTAATACCGAGTAAAATTCTAGGGCTGTCCATCATGGTAAGGCCTAATGCAGCAGCTTTCCAGTTTTCCCTCATGGCCGTGTCTTTCTCCCACCACTGGTGAAGCGCATGAGCTGTGGTAGACTTAGTTGGTTTGTTCTTGTTCACAGTCATATCTGCTGATAGAAGAAGGTGAAGAGGTTCTTTTGACAAATCCGAGGGTGATCTTCTTATTATTCCGACCAATAGACTTCTAACTGAGTTTCTAGCACCAAATCTCTCTATTTGGCCTGCACCAATCTCAGACATGAAGTCTCTGCGTCTGAAATAATCAATATATCCTGCACAGATTGGATCTTTTGGGTTCACATATAAATTAGGTATCCACGATGCTGTTTTTGTATTGTACTCTTCTTGACCCTGTAATAATTTAAGACATACGGTTTCTTGTAAGAAAATCAACTCTAAAATGAATGAAACTGTGACTAATAATGAATGAACTGCCATAGTTAATTGAACCATTTATCTTGACTCTTACAGATGATTTCAATTTACCTGCAGTAGATGGGTTAAGGTCATGGCTATGGTGCCTTTGACGACACTCTTGGCGGTTTGAAACACATCTTTAAGATATTTTCCTCCAGGTATCTGCTCTAGAGGAATAGACGAGATGGGTGGGTTGAATATGTAACTTTCGAGGAAGAATCCAGCACTAGTCATGGTCTTTCCAGCCAGCAACACTAGTGCAGCTCCCAAAGAGTGTCCAGCGAGCCATATATCTTTTTGGCTATGTTTGTCCACCATACTACGAACTGCTTGAACCGCGTGCCTAGACCTGCCACCTTGATGAAGGGTGTTAAAGATACATTGGAGGTCAAGTTTCAAATCAAACTCCCAAGTCCGTTTTTTTAGAACCGTGCCGCGGAAGGCCATAACGTAATGTGGAACTTTCACATGTGGGCTATTTTGGTTAACGATGTAGCTCTTGTATTCGAATATGGCACCGTAAATGGAGCCGTCATCGTCGGTCAAGGTTTTCATCAATTCGAAATTGAAAAACTCCCACCAAGGCTCTGCTAGTGGTTTCAGAACATGGCGCAAGCCAAGCTTGTACCTGAACCTTTTTTTTCTGCTGAGAAGCCTGTCCCTTTCTAATGTGTACACTCCATTTACCAAACTTGATACCACTGAGGTTCGGTGGTGGGAATTGCTCCTATTTACAATGAAATAAGAAACAATCAGTTATACTAGAATCTGCATAGATACTGACATTAAAAAATAAGCAAGTATCATCGATATTGATTATAGAAACTGTTCTATGATTTGTTTTCTACATCAATTTATTTTAAAAGGAATACTAAATAAATAAATAAAAAATAAAAATGTTACCAATCAATAGCTGTAAGATGGCATGGGCCAGAAGTGTAGAAATCATCTGTATCTGAAGCCATCGGTCCTCGCCCCATTTTTTTCTTTATCGTAAAGGCTCGTACAGGTCAATCAGAATCGAATGGTACTACAAGTAAGAAGACATTTATATTTATAACTCTTATATTGGTACAAACTGAAGAGTTCTTCTTCTTTTATATATATTGGTACTACAAGTATATTGCTACTAATGAGGAGTTTATATTGGTACTACAAGTAAGGAACTAATGAGGAGTTTATATTGGTACTACAAGTAAGGAACTAATGAGGAGTTTATATTGATACTACAAGTAAGAAGACATTTTGGGTCCGGAGACTTTGAGACTGTAGAGACGTACCAGTCTGATCAAATGGGATCCACTTTTCAATTGGGTGAATGGTGATAACGTTATAAGGAAATATTTCAATTTTTATAGAACATCTTTATTGCACTTGTTTTAGTAGTTTTAAAAGTCGTCGTTGGTGGATTATATGTTATACTTTACTTGTCTTACTAGTTCGAGGAACTGTCGAGGAAATTAAAAGGATAGTTTTTGGAATTTTCTTTTGTTCATATCATTTGCTCAAATCAACTTCGTTAAAGAAAAGAAAAAGAAAGTTTTTTAGTTAATTATTCTTTAACATCAGAAAACATAGTACTGATAATATATTTTACCTTTTTAGCTATTCTGAAAAAAAAAACCTTCAAGTAGCCATTTTTTATAACTTTATCTTCCATTTTTTAAAAATACATGTCATTTTTGTGAAGTCAAATTTCTCGTTCTTGAAATTTTCATAAGTTGCTTTTGTAAACTTATTTCCTCCTGATTAGACTTAATGTGTGGTTCACAAAAATAAATTCATATCGACTGTCGAGGAAATTAAAAGTTGCTTTTGTAATTTTCATAAGTTGCTTTTGTAAATTTATTTCCTCCTGATTAGACTGTCGAGGAAATTAAAAGGATAGTTTTTGGAATTTTCTTTTGTTCATATCATTTACTCAAATCAACTTCGTTAAAGAAAAGAAGAAGATTTTTTTTTAGTTAATTATTCTTTAACATCAGAAAACATAGTACTGATAATATATTTTACCTTTTTAGCTATTCTGAAAAAAAAAACTCCAAGTAGCCATTTTTTATAACTTTATCTTCCATTTTTTAAAAATATATGTCAATTTCGTGAAGTCAAATTTTTCGTTTTTGTAATTTTCATAAGTTGCTTTTGTAAACTTATTTCTCCTGATTAGACTTAATGTATGGTTCACAAAAAAAAAAAATTCATCTTTATCACCATCAAGTTTGTAAAATTTTTTTAAATAAAATATCAAATCGAAGCCGTTGAAGAGTTCAAATCCAATTTTTAAATTTTAGAAGTATAATGTAAGTGATATTAAAAAATTTAGAAAATATGTATAAGGGTTAAGTTTCGTATTATTTTTTATTTCATAAAATAATCTGCATTGCCGACAAAAAAAAAATGCATTTTTTGGGGATAAAGGATAAAGTTACGAAAAAGCGAATTGGAGATATTTTGCAAAAACCATAATTTAATATTACACTATCAAGTGTTTGACATGAGTTCAAGGTTTGTAAGATGATTTTCAAATATTTATGGCGTCAAACAGTCATTACAAATTTTTTTGGTAAAAATATATCAATGACCACGTTTCAAAACAGTTATGAAACATTCAAAGTTTGATGATTTTAAAATTGTTGGAAAGCTAGAGCAGTCACTTTTCACCTCCAAGTGAAATCAAACTAAATAATCAACCTGATTGGAAGGTAGCGTCGATACACTAAAGACATGTTTCGTAGGTTCGAGGAGAAGCACCATAAAAGTGAAAAAGACTACCAAGTACCAAGCAATGAATACCTTCGGTCGTAGAGCCTGTGACCGAGATGAACAACACCAAGAACCCTGGTCAAATGACATGTGATGATGTTAGTGTGGAAACCAAGCTTTCTCTTTTCTTTACCCAGATTGATATATCCCAACTGCTGAAATTACTGACGTTAATACCAAATTAAATTTCAAATTTATTAGCTGATAAAAATAATATATACAATTTTGTATTTTTTTTTATGGGATCACATGGGTTGGTTTGCATTATTTATATTTTTGGTTACATAATATGGTTGTTTGTAGAAGGATATATATTATCATTAGCAAGTTGCAGCACTACAAGGACCATATTCTTTTTCACTTCACCATCTTGTATTATCTGTATTATTGTACTACGAGGGTCCGCATGTCGAATAGAGACAGAATTTTGGGATGTGAGATCCAGAAGTGAAGATTGAACTTTCTTCATTTTATTAAGGTCTGATCTTTTTATTTTTTTTTGCGATGACTTTTCTCTAGTCAAGTCATGTGTAACAGTTTAATTATCAATACAAACCAGTTGACCAAAAAAAATAGAACCGTCAGTATGGTTGTCTGAACTTCTATACTATGAGACTGTTTTCATTCAATATAAATATTGATTTTTTTTATATTGTCTTTTTTTAAGTTAACCGTTTTTATTCATTTCATATAAAGTGTTCATTAACATGAATTAAAGTAACTGTGGTAAATCTTCTTTTTATCATATGTCGTTTGATTAATTATTACGTCGAAAAGAATATTTGATTATTTTAAAAGGTGGATATGTAACATCTTAAAAAGGCAGATGGCTCGGAGGGTCTCTTTAATTACACGGGCATGTGCTTCTTCCTTGACTTCTCATGCTTACTGGTTCCCGTAATTACACGGTCATGCATGCGTGCTTTACTCCTTGATATTGTTTACGTGAAAGTTCCATCCAGAGGTTTTTATCTGAAAGATGATGATCATCATCATCATTGGTATAAATTTGTCAAAATTTTCCATTCCGTCTAGAACCGAAGTGTTTCATAGCATTTCTTCATGATTACTGCAGCTGAAACTGCGTTATATTACTTTCTTTTGACATATACGACTTTCTTTTGGCAAGAACCTAATGATATTGTCTTACATCTAACAAAATATTTTGCCATTTCTGCTTCCACATTAATTGTTGTTCTTTAAAAACTACAAGAAGAGACGACCAATGTTTCGTTGGCAGCACAATATTCCTCATGATACCTGAACAACAACAGATGAATACATATGATGTTGGACCCTGTTCTTGTTTACGTTAACTATTAATATCGGATGTGTCGTTGTTACACTCATTTTGGCTCTCTTGGTATGTTATTGCTCCTTCATTCAACAACCAATGACTGTTTTTTAGTTCCAAATCAAATTAGACAACTTCAAGATTCAATATGAGTAATGTCCAAAATCTGCAATTTGTCTGAAAGGACATACATTTTCACTCTCTAGAATGGCTCTTTTTGTCACCCGAAGTAGTTCAAGTAGATCTCTCCTTTTTAAAGTTTCAATTTAAAAATTTTCGGTTTTTAGTTCTATATATAAGTTAACACACATGCGTTACACTTTCATATGATATATTATATATTTAGATGCACCCTATTATTTTCTCCATAAAAACGATTTTTATTTTGAAACATTGTTGTTTTACAAATACCCATTTCCAGTATAACATATTATTTAGTTCTAGAATTTGGTTATTTAGCTAACTAATAGATTACTTATAACTTAACCAGACGACTCTGAGAAACTAACATAAATAATATTAGAAATTTAATTTGATTGGCATATACATTTGACAAACTAAATCGCAGGAAACCACAAATAAAAGAAATTTAATGTATTGTTTAGGTACTTAATTCAAATAAATGTTTATTTATTTATGTTCTAAAAGAAATAAATTGGTGCTATTTTATTGATATTATTTATTTATTATCAATTTGGTTTATTCACCAAATTCTTAAAAACAAGAAAAAAAAAATGAAACACTTCTATCAAAAGTGAACGTGTATTAAAAACATATTTTAGGTTTCAATTGATATTTTTATTTTAAAAGATGTGAACCTTAATTTATATTAACTTATTTCTTCCTTCTGTCAGAAATTTTATAAATAAATTTAGAAAATATCATATGGACAATTATAACATCTAATTCACAAACCTAAAAAAATAACACTATTTGATATAATTATAAAATTTTAGTTATTTTCTAGATCTTTTAAAAATTTAGATTGACTATAATGTTATTTATGAGAATTGTTTATTTTATAGTTAGGGTAAAATTTTTAGAGGATAAGATTTAGTGTTTAGAGTTTAAAATAACATAATGCTATTTTTAGAACTTTAGAGATAGTGTGCTAAATTTGGAAACAAATTTTTTTTTGTTATACTTGTAATTTTTCACGTGTGTACATAAAATAACTTTATTTTGTAAGTACAAACAGTAGCTGACCATATTTTTATCAAAGAAAAAGAAACATTTTAAAATATACAATTTAACAAATTATTCAGTTTACAAGAAATAGAAAAGACTGAAGCGTTGAAAGCCATGAATGAATTATCAGTATGAATAACTCACTTTAAACTGTTGATGATTCCACCATTGCTGAATCCCATGAGTATTATAAATGTTCGACAATTTAGTCTTGTTTACAATCATAATGTACGATGGAAGAAAATGAAGATGATCTGGTGAAGTTTCTTCTCCTCCGAAACACTTACGCCTAACTGAGTATCCAGCAGCCAACCTCGCGATCTTTCCGAGTCCCGCCTCAGTCATATTGACTATGTGATCGAAATTACCAATATATTCCGAGCATATTGGATCTGATTCGTTCACAAACAAATGAGGTCTCCACGAAGCTAAATTCGTAGATTGTTGACCTTCTTGATCCTGTAACAATTGGCGGTAAGAATTGAGAATAACATTTTAAATATCGTTAAAGGATTATTTATATAAAGCTTTTCATGTTATGGGAAAGATTATATGTGAAGTACCACAAGTATAATGATAAGTTTGTTATGGACTATAAATACCATTGGGAAATTTCTGGAATTTCCAAAAAAGAAAACTAAAAGAAAACTTTATAGATCATACCTCATCAAAGGATAGGACTTTCGCAATGCCAGCTTTGAAGATATCCCTGGTGAGTCGGTACGCAGAATTAAGTGTGTCATTGTAACCGAACTGTTTTAGAGGAATCAAGGAGATAGGTGGGTTGAAGATGTAAGCATCAACGGGGAGTCTAGACATGGCCATGGTCTTTCCCGCGAGTAGTGCCAGGCCAGCTCCTAGAGAGTGTCCGGTGATCCAAACAGTTGTGTTTCCGTGTTTGGACACGAAAGAGCGGATTTCTCCAATGACATGCTTAGTCTTCTCCCCGTCATAAAGGGTCTCGAATGGTAAATTGACGATATAGTTCAAATCGTTTAAAGTAGATATACTTATGACAGTTCCGCGTAACGCAACCACGTAACGCGGAGGTACTATCGAGTTGGGGGTAATCTCATAATTGATCACGTTTTGGAAGACAGCACCGTATATGGAGCCGTCAACTGCGTCCCTAAATTCTTTGATTAAAGTGAAGTTGAAACTCTCCCACCAAGGTGTGGCTAATGACTCGGAACCACTCCGGTTGTTTTGCCTGTCTCGTTCCATTGCGTAAACTCCTTGCACCAAACTCGACACCAATGAGGTTCGGTGGTACAAACAGTCCCTATTAGAAACAGAACCAATTCAGACCATAGAAACGATCCGAGTAAATGTCGTCCCTAGGAAATGACAGGTATCGAAAACATCGGGGATTGAGGTAAAGATTTTTTGTTTGATCAATGACGTAAACTATTTTTTTCTTTCCAAAAACAATACGTATTAGAGTTTCATTTTTTATTTACATTGGTTATAATTAATAATATTTCATAATCATAGTACTAATTTTGAAGGGGAATGTATTAGATGAAACGAAATTTACCACTCAAAAGATGGAATTTGAGGGGGACCATCACGGCTTAAATCGTCACTGCGCGATGAGCCAAAGAAGATTCCCATCAGCTTGGATCCACACTTTCGTCGTCTTCAAATTCTTCTTATCACTTATATGTAAGAATTGTAATCCCCCCGCGTACTGCATACGAGAAAAATAGGATGTAACTAACAGATATATATATATATATATATTAATATTACCTAAAGCATATTTACAAATAATTTTTAAGTGTAGAGTAGAATTGGTGAAATTTATAACTGAATTGAATCTAATGAAAGCATAGGTACCTTTTTGATTTGGTTTGGATTCTGGAAAGTCGAATTTAATCGAATTTAACCGGATATGATGAAGTACACTAAAAATACATTTCTATATATCAAACAAGAAATAGAGAGTTTATGTTCATTTGTGCGAAACAAACCTAGGTATATATAGAGGAATAGCAAATAGGTAACGCGGCGTAGGCATAAAAGTGATGTCATAAATCTATAGTACTAGTTTGACTGTTTTAGGAGTGGTCGAGGAAGTTTAATTTGTGGACTTTTCTTTGCTCACACATTTATCGAGTCAACAGTTCTTAGAAAACAAAAGACATAATATTGCTGAAATTGGTTTGGTTAGTAATTTTTTTTAATGAATTTTGTTTTATACAAAATAGGATTATAAAATCTTATTAAATCTTACAAAAACCTTATAAGATGATGTTCTAGGACTACATGCCACACACAATTGACTAATTCACATAATCAATCAAGACATGCAATTTCAAACATTTACTGCATAAAGCCTAGTGACACTACAAGAAATATGAGTATTGATAGCAGAAAACATAGTGCAGTTTTCGTAAATGCTATAATAAATAAAGTTCTAGAAACAAGACAATATGATAACATTTTTAAAACGCTAAAAATAAAATTATATAAGCGAAAATCTAAAATCACTTTTTTCCCCTAATTTCACTTAGAAACTCAAAAGTCAGAAAGCTAATTTAACTTTTCGAACCCAAAAACAACAAAGTAGCGCTTAAGTCATTTTATCACAAATAAAGAATGAAAAAATATCTAGCCTCCCCTCTATTTTGACCTAGGTTTTCTTCGACATCCTTCCATAGTTCCTTTTAGGTCTTAGTACTTCCGTTTCTTGGTTTGAAGGTGTAACTTATCTTCATCCCTTCGCTGGTGATGGGCCAAGCGTCGTCATCTACGGCGAATCGAACGGACGAGAGATTGATTTTGAGGTTATGGTCTCTGGTGATGATTGCTGGAGGAGAATCAATGGTTTTGGGAACTTTTGTTGCGATTAGAGATCGGGATTTCACTGGAGATCTGCCGGATGAGTGTTTAGGTCTATGTGTTTCAGTTTGTCGGAGCTTTGTGGTTGTCGCGAAATCACAGATCTGGGAATGGAAGAGTTTTCTTGGAAGTCCAAGGGGTCTTCTCTCATGGCGGCTTCATTCTCTTCCACTGCTCCCACAACATCCGCCCTTAGATTCAGAGCGAGTTACTCCAAGTTTCTCCTCTATCTCCTAGGTAAACAGCATCTTATGCCTTGGATTTCGTTTCTTCACTGTCCTTTCTCATCTATTTGGCTCGTAATCGCTGTTCGTTAATGTTCTTTGTAACCTTGTTAGATTCGTGTGTGAGGATAATCGCTTCAGCTAGATCTCCCTCTGCACGCTTAATTGTGTTTTAATTACAATCCCTGTAATGTATGTATGTTCTTGTTTGGGAATTCTAGATTGGTGATAAGATCTGCAACTATTGAAGAAATAGAAGCGGAGAAGTCTGCAACGGAGAATGATGTTGTATGTATTTTCACATTCTTTTGGTTATTCTTTAGTTAGTATGATAAAGAAAACTTCACAATCAACAATTTGTAACCGTAACCATCAAATCAATGTTCATGAAACACATAATTGATCAAACGCTAGCTCTCAAGATGAGAGAAACCTAGCAAACTAACATAACTATTTTTAGAGTTTTACAAGTTTTTCAAGTTTCACATTTTTGCATAATGAAGATGATGATGAATAGTTCCCTCTTAAAGCCTGCTTGCTCTGATCACTTCGCTCCACGTATTTTTTCTCACTTCCACCAACCACTAAACTCCACGTGTCACCCTTTCTTCCACATGAGCCATTCATCTCATTTCCTGTATCAAATCTCCCCCTTTCAAGAAACCTTGACCTCAAGGTTTGTAGAGAAGAAACTAACTAAGTTGCAAGGAAATCGCCATTGTTGACTCCATTTGTGCTTTATTTTGAAGCTCTCATCATTAAGTAGGAACTGTTTTATTAGCGGTGTGTCTCTAGCTTGACTGTGAGCAGTAGGACCCTGCACTCTATCTAAGAGAACCACCATACCAAAAGAATTCAGAAACAGTCCCTTCTTGAGTGATGCTTTGTACTTGATCGATGGCAAGAGTTTAAATCGCCATTTGTGTTTGATTTGGAACCTCTCAACATTAGGAGCCACTTTTCCCACAATCTTCTGTACAGCCCAGGTTGCTGCATAATGTGTGAAACATCTTGTCTGTAATCCAAGAGAAAGACCATGATTCCTCTTTCGTCTAGCTAAAACATGTTCTACATAATCAAAACTCAAGTGTAAATGTCTCCTCAAGATAAAACAGATGACAACAGACACTTCTTGAGTCCAATCCTCTGCACAATCTCCCCATTCCAGCTGTTGGATCAATACCTTATCACGGAATGAACGTTCATTTCCATTCAACAGCAATAATACACTCATCACAATGAACATCTCATCTTGGTTGTCCATATCCTTCTCTGTTGGTAAACCGGGTTTCTGCAAATTCCTGTTCAAGAATTTGAACTTCCAGAACTTGAATCTGATAAGTGCCCAAATTGGAAGTGGTTCATGATACACAAGATCATCTTCCTTGAAACAATCCCTAAGGAGCATGGACCAAGTCTTATGTCTCCTCCGTTGTAGCACATTTTCTCCCATGAGTTCTTGAATGATCAAACCCGTTTGCATCAGCTGCTCCATCACCAGTATTATCCAATCATACACAGATTGTTTTCCATGACCTGCACCACTCTTCTTTTTTCTGAATTTGAACATCCAAGATTTAACCCGTCTTGTTGTCTTCTTTGTTCCCATTTTTTCCTTATGTCGAAACGTCTTGACGATCAATGATGCTTCAGGAACTGCTCCAACAACAAAGAAGCTCACAAGTTTTCTGTTACGCTTCTCATCAGTCTCTCTTTCTCCAATCCTCTGCACAGCCCAGGTTATCTTGAAAGGTTCCACGATCGCAAAAGGCTGCATAAACTGTGCTCTGTTTAGTGTGCTTTATGAGCTTCTCCAATAACAATTGTTCCAAATATTCTGTCATCAAGTCCACCAAACAACTTTCTCCTCCTTGTTGTTCCAAGCCTATCAATCATATTGTCACACAAACTTAAGAAGGAGAACACCCTATTGTGTAACCTCCACAGTCTCTCACTCCCTTGTTTATATTTAAACCTCCAAGACTTCAAGCCTTTTCTCTTTTTCTTCACTTTCAGTCTTTCTTTAGCCTGAGACCTTTTACCAAACAGTTGGTGTGTAACCTGATTGTCTGTGATACTTGTTGATTTCTGAATTAACATATCCCTTGTTTTGGCATATGAAGCTTTTAGTATCGTTTCTTGATGATTAAACAAACCAGCACAGCCAAAAACAGATTGGGAATCCTCACAAACAACCGTTGATGCATTTAATTGAAGGCTAGGTTCCAATGTAGAAATTGATACCTGAGATGGTGGAATTAGTTCTTCCTCCGAGATCGCTACTGGAGACATGTGCTCAGTCGATTTTGTCTCCGGCTCAGTATCAATATCCACAATCGAAACTGTGTCTTGAACCAACTCTTGTTGTGGAGTCACTTGAACCTCTGGAAACTGTGAAGCAATTACAGAATCTGAGAACGATTCTTTCTCAACATCAACCTCAATGTTCACCAATTCTTCACTATCCCCTTCGCCGATGTGTAATCGAAGCATTTTGAGCATCGCAACACCAATGACTTTTCACGATCCATAGCTTCATTCACCTTCGTCTCAGCTCGCGTTTCCTCCATATATTCCGAGGATGACACAGCTCTGATACCTTTGATAAAGAAAACTTCACAATCAACAATTTGTAACCGTAACCATCAAATCAATGTTCATGAAACACAGAATTGATCAAACGCTAGCTCTCAAGATGAGAGAAACCTAGCAAACTAACATAACTATTTTTAGAGTTTTACAAGTTTTTCAAGTTTCACATTTTTGCATAATGAAGATGATGATGAATAGTTCCCTCTTAAAGCCTGCTTGCTCTGATCACTTTGCTCCACGTATTTTTTCTCACTTCCACCAACCACTAAACTCCACGTGTCACCCTTTCTTCCACATGAGCCATTCATCTCATTTCCTGTATCATAGTAGTGGAGCCGAGGAATCTCTTTGGATATGATTCTGGTTTTTGCTTTTTGGTGTAATCCAGAAATCAAAGATGGAGAAGACCATTGATACGCTTCTTACCAGTTTCAATTCCATAAGAACAGGGAGATCCAATGCAGCAATGCTAGACAATATTTAGCTATAAAGAAGGTTATGGATCCTTTTTACAGCCAAATTTTAGTTCCATATATATAACGTAACTTGATGTTTTGTCTTATCTCATGTATGTCTGCATGAATTGTCTTAAAATCTTATCTTTTGGTTGGTGTTGCAGAGATTATTTCGGTGATGACAAATGATGGACGCAACATTGTGGTATGTTATTTTCTCTTAAAGGTTTTGACCATGCTACAAATATAATCCTTAATAAATCTCATGAATGTGTGTTTTCCACAAAGGTTAGCTTCTGATTTCTGTTTCTAGTTACTAAAAAGGATCATCCACAAAGGTTAGTTTCATCATTTTCTTTTTCTCTTTATGTCTGTTAGGAGTGAGCTAAATTTGGACCTGAAGAACATGAAGCATGAGCAAGCTAAGTTTTGGAAACATCATCTTCGCTTCCTTGAGGAGTTATTGAAGGTATAGAAGAGCCTCTAGGTTTATGTTTTTGTTGATTGTGGCACTTGTAATGTTAGATTAAGACTTGGTTTGAGACTTGTAAATGTATGTAGTGTATTGTTGTTGAAATGTTTAAGATGATATGTATTGTATATTGGGGCTGTTATAAAGTTTTTCTTATATATTGATTTTTTTGCAAAAGTTGTATATATATATATATATATATATATAATTTATAAATCATAGATGTTGAGCATAATCAAGCTGCTTGAAAAATATATTATAGCAATAATATATAGCTACAGTTGATAAAACTATAATACAAATATTTCGCTACTATTAGTTATATTATGGCAAATAAAAAACGTTACTAATAATCTTAATCTAGCGATAAAATAACGCTATTATAAAGAGACAATTAATAGCATAGAGAAAAAACGCTATTGTATGTGTCCCCTCTAAGATGGCACCAGCAAAGACAGCGTTTACGAAATCGCTATCAAAACGATATTATAGCGTTTTTCGTGTGCTAATAATACGCATATTTCTTGTAGTGTGAACCTAAACTTAAAACCGTAAGGACTCTGATACCAAACTGAAACGATCTGACCCATTTTTTTAAATAATAAATAATAAATATAATAATAATAGTAAACCAGACTAGTGGTCCCGTACCCACTAGCCACCTAACCACAATCAAACCAAGAACGAAAATAAATAATATCATTAAACTAATAACCAATATTAATTCATAATAAATAAACCAATAATCCAATCAACATAAAACATATAACCAGCAATCCTAAGCAACACTCTCGGACTCAACTCTAGCAACCTAACAGAAGCCAGAAAGCAACCAAGCGAGCCACTCGAACATCCTCCTCTTCATTGCCTTGATTCCACGATCACACTTTGCCTTTATCTTCACCACAAACACAAATTGAGATGGATGAGTATTTGATAAACACTCAGTGAGGCAATCCTTCCATCTACTAGGCTATACACACAAGCGATTGAGATACTCTAACCATCAAACAACAACCAACAAACAAACCAGGAACTGCATCGACCGACACCAACCTTGCATCGACCGACGCCATAAGGGGTTGCATCGATCGACGTTTGATTTGCATTGACCGATGCAAGGTTCACTTGCATCGACCGACACTCACATTGCATCAACAGACGCATGCTCGACATTTCACGAAAAACCCTAGTTGCATCGACCGACGCCTCCACATGGCATTGACCGACGCTCCTAGGTCAAATCGCGCCGTCCTCGCATTGCATCGATCGACGCACAAAGTGCATCGACCGATGCACATGCCGAGCATCGTTTTTTCCCCAAAGCTTCTCGCCGGGTTTTCATTCCTACAACCATCAAACTTGATCCCAAACCACAAGAAAGCTTCACAAAGCCTCAAATAACGTTCTAACAAGCCAAACAACACATAAACAAGCAGATCAGAGAAATCTCAACCTTAGATAAGCCATGGTCATGCACTCACCTTTGCCAAGAAGATTTTGAACCTTAAACAAGCAAAACAACGCTCCTAGGAAGCTCCTACAACGATCCCAACTACAGATCTGTACAGGAACAAACTCAAATCTCTCAAAATCTGCAAGAACACTCAAGAGCTTTTTCTCTCTTTTCTTTTCTCTCAAAAACGGCCAAACTCGTCTAATGACGACAAAACTCGACTTAAGGGTTTTTCCTAACCCAAAAACGCAGCGTTTAACTTAAGACGAACCGCACAAAACCAACGTTGCATTGACCGATGCATCCCCTAAACCGGGATTCCGGTTTGCGGATGTTACACGATACAAACTAAAGACGAGAGATGTCCACGTCCCATTTTATGGGATCATATATATGAGTTGGTTTGTGTTATATTTTGTAATTTATAGGTTGGGATCATATATATGAGTTGGTTTGTGTTACATTTCTTAATTTATAGGTTAGGATCATATATATGAGTTGGTTTGTGTTATATTTCTTAATTCTATATATATTACTCCCAAGTGGGCAATGAATTCGACTACAGAAAACCCGATTACGTACATAAGGGGGAATATATATATATATATATATATATATATATATATATATATGTTCGAATGGGTAGATAGATAAAAGAAACGAAACTCTATAAATATATGGTCGTGCTTTTTTTGTAGAAGGATATATAGATTATCGTTAGAAATAATTCAAAATTGCAACAAAAGGTCCGGTTTGGCAGTGCATGCATATTTACTAGGAGGGTCCGTATGTCGAATAATAGAGACATATTTTTGGGAAGTACGTAGTAATATCCACAAGTGAAGATATAAATTTCTTCCTAACTCTCTCTTTCCTATGGCCATGACTCTTGCTAGTTAGTACGTAGTAATAACACACTTGTAAGATGCCATCGACGTGACGAGGATTTATAGTTAGTCCGAAGACTAGTCCAAATCATCATTTGCTTTTGTTTTCAACATTACATAGCTATATTCCTAATTGCGTTACCAAATTTGTTTGTACACCAAATTCTCAAAGAAAGAAAATCATACAAGGAATATTTCATCAGTTTCAAAATATTACATATTTTAGCTAAAAACACGCATAATAAGAAATGTCTACTTTTAAAAAATTTAACCAATCATAAACAAAACTACATAAAATAAATAATAGGAAAATATGAAATTAATCTAAAAATTGCCTGAAAGTTAAAACAAAACAAAATATCTGAAACATCATATATTATAAAACAGAGAAAATATATATTTAAAACATGATATTTTTATATGCAGCCTATTTTTTAGATCATCTATTACTCTTGATAGGGTTTCCATGATAAAAAATATTAAATATAATAAAAAAAATAGGAAAGAAATTGAGAGACTTTTCTCACAGTTTAAGATACTGTTTACGATGTGTCTATATTTGATTGGTTTAAAATTTTTATTGATTTAAAATTAATAAATAATCAAAATTAAGAAAATATTATATTGAAGAAACCCAATGAAATTCATATGCTCTTAGAATCACATGGAAGTTTATTAATTTGGTTCTAGAATTAGTTATTTAGCTAATTAAACCTTTAATTGATTACTTATTACTTTAACCAGACAACACTTAATATAAAATTTAAAGTAGTTTTAAGAAAATAATCATCAACAATTACATTAAATGAATCTAAAAATTGGGAAAGAGAGAAGGCGTAAAGCCATTACATGAAATACAAGAAAAAAAAAAGTAGAAGAAATGGAAAAGGGGTATAAATTAAGGGTTTGGAACTAAAAGATTACCTGAACAAGATATAGAAGGCGTAAAGCCATTATGTGACCGGTGACTCTCACTGTTAATGTTAATTTATTGTAGGGTTAATTGCTCCAACTTGCCTTCAGGGTAAGGGCCTTATGCAGCAGCTTTCCCAATTTGCAAGCAAGGTCGAGTCTCACTCCCACCATTGGTGAAGCCCATGAGCTGTCGTAGACTTAGTCGGTTTGGTTACTGTTTACAGTCATATTTGCTGATGGAAGAAGGTGAAGAGGTTCCGTTGACAAATCTCACGTTCATGATTTTCTCTAATTCTTCCGACCAATAGACTCCTAATTGATTTTTTTGCACCGGTTCTTTCGATTTCGCGTGCACCGATCTCAGACATGTAGGTTTTATTTATAGATGAGAATGTAAGGTTTTAGAGTTTATATAGTTCGCTTAGATCAAACTTTGAGGTATGTTCATCATCACAAATCATCATCCATTCAAAGAGGTTGGCGTTTTTTTAGTGTTTTTTTGATAAATGTTTTTGTGTTTGATCTGAATATTTGACATCTGTGATAATCTCTTGTGAATTAGAAAATGGTGATTGATGTTCTTGAATTACTGAATTATGAATTCCCCTTGGGATATCAATTAAGTTATTGCTGTTCCATGTCTAATCCTTGTGATCATTGTTCTTATTCAGGTTCGTTGCAATTGATGCGAGTAGAAAGATACTTTTCAGCTTCCACGATTTGAATGAGAGCCTAATCCTAGGTGGTTTTGGGATTGTTTTAGCTTCAATATGAATACTTGGAAAATATTGCTCGGCAAGATGTGAGTTACAAGGCCTTTCTGTTCCAGAGTTCCTGAATCCGTGCAGGAACTTGGTCTTTTCAAAAAGCTCACGGGAGAAGATAAGGGTTGATTCCTGGGATTTCACCCTTTATTCCTGTTGAGCTCTCTCTCAAAAAGCACTGTCTCTGCCATTATGGACAACCGGCTCGACCAGTATTAGTGGAACTGAAATTATCTCTATCGCTCCTTTGCTCAAATCTATGTTTGTGATTGTTCAACAGGTGTATATCCAGTGTCCATAACAATAATAAGTGTCACTGTCTTTGAACTAATCTAATCCTTAGCTTTTGGAAACAGGGGGTTTGGTAATGGATATGATGATTTGGTTACTATATAGTATCCTAAGTCTCTTTGAGTTATGGAACGTTCATGATTCTGAAATCTCTGTTCTGTACGAAGGCAATCAGGGAAATCTAAATATGTTAATAGTTGCATACTCGCATGATTGATCATCATCGAGACTATTATTGACGCGGTAAAATACTTGATTCGACAAACATACAACTATTAATAAATTTATATAGTCTGGTTACAAAAGCATTTGTAGAAGTCAGTGATTAAAACTGATGCAAAACATATTCACCATTAAACATAGGATCCCACCATTGATGAATCCCATGAGCTCTCTTAAAATTAGGCGAGTGGCTAGTGTTTATAGTCATATACGCCGATGGTAAAAGATGAAGAGGCTCTGATGAACGAGAATCCGAAGACGAACCTCCTCCTCCTCCTCCTCCGCCTGACAACAGATTCCTAAGTGAGTTCCTCGTAGCTATTCTTTCGATTTTACCGGCTCCAATCTCAAACATTTTGTTTCTATGCTTGAAGTAACCAATGTATTCTGAGCATATTGGACCTGACGGGTTCACATACAATTACAAATATGGTATCCATGATGCTAACTTCATACACGAATCATCTTCTTGACCCTGTAAATAATACACATCATTAATTATATATTGATAGAGATTGGAACCTCAAAAGATAAAGTAGAGAAACAATTACTCTTTTCATTTCATTTTAAGGGGGGTGTATTCAAACCATGATTTTGGAGAATTTGATGGGATTTAGGAAATTTAGAATTTTGATAGATTTTAGGGAAGTTCATATGATTTTCTGTAAAATTCTTTCAAAATCCCACCTAAAACCATGAGATTTGGATTTCTGTATTTTTAACTAAACAAATCCTCCAGAATCCTCCAGAATCCTAAAAATTATGAAAATCCTAATCCACAAAACTGTTTTGAATAACAGTGGATTTTAAAGTAGATTTTTAAATCATCAGTTCAATAACAAGGGATTTTAATGGATTTTAAAGTAGTTTTTTAAATCATCAGTTCAATAACAGTGAATTTTAATAGACTTTTTAAAATCCATGATTGAATAACATAGAATTTGTAAATTTCATACAAATCACTTAAAATGTCAAGTTTAAATTATATATGATCACCCCCCAATGTGTCGTTTTTGTATTTTTTTTTTTGTAATTTTTAATTATGCACGATGCTTTGGAAATTTATTTTGCTTCATTTTATGTTTATATTCGAAATTTTATACCAATTTAAATTTACTAAAAAATGTGATCATATATAATTTCTACTGTAATTTTTACTGTTAGTTGAATTGATTTTCTTTTCTTTTTTTGTAGATCCACTATTAAATATATTTTTTTAGATACAAAATCTAAAAGTTAATTATATATTTTCCAGATTTTTTACCAAAAACATCATACCAAAAAAGCAGACATGTATGATGGATATTATACCAAAAAGTTTTTAATATGAGTCTAGAACTAATAATCTTATTAGTCTAGAACCAAAAATATTGTTTAGAAATCTTAGTTAATAGATTTTTACGAAATAAAATCTTTGTGAAACTATTAAAAAGAAAAATATACGTTACCTTGTTATGGTGGCGACCTTTGACGGGGATTGCTACTCCGGCTTTGACAAGACTTCCGGCGAATCGAACTCCATGTTTAAGCTTCTCACTCTTCATTAGCTTCTCAATCGGAATAGACGAGAACGGAGGATTAAATAAGTAACTCTTAAGAGGGAAACCAGACCTAGTCATGATCTTCCCGGCAAGCAACGCCACGGCTGCTCCAAGAGAATGTCCGGCTAGCCACACGGCTGCATTACCAGTTTTAGCCACCGCACTTTGAATCACCTGAATCGCATGCACGAACCTAGTGCTGTCTTGGAGGCAGTCCCGGACGCAGCGTAGGTCGAGCTTAAGGTCGCGTGACCGAGAGTGCCGTTTCATGATCGTGCCACGGAACGCGATCACGTGACGAGGAGGTGGTTTCGAATGATGGGTGTTATGGTAATTGTAAGAGAAGAAGTGTTTGTATTCGAAAACGGCGCCGTATATGGATCCATCTGAGTCGTCGATTAGGGTTTCGGCTAAAGTGAAGTTGAAAAACTCCCACCAGTGGTTGGCTTGTGACTTTAGACCAATCCTGTTTTGTTGTCTGTCTCGTTCCAGTGTGTACACTGCTTGTACCAAACATGATGCCACCGAGGTTCTATGGTAAGAATTATTCCTATAAAAAATATCCACGTTGACTTATTGTGTTTGAATGTTATATTTTAATACAACTTGTTCTAGAAGAGATGAACAATTAGAGAATTATAATAGAGTTGACTATGGCTAAACCATTGAATTAGCAAAAAAAGCTAATTAGTGATGGTGAGTTTGTTGTAGAAGATGATTATGTGGTTGGAAATGAAAGAGATGAAAATAGAAAATATAATACCAATCAATGGAAGTTAAATGGATTGGACCAGAAATGCTGAAGATCTCTCTTTGAGAAGCCATTAGCCCCTCTTTCACAATAGCATCGTCTTCTTCTTCCATCAATTAACCATTTTCTTTGACGAATGCAAGAAAAATAGGACCAACAATAATTATACTAAATAAAAGCAAGCTCTTAAGGCTGTCCACGTAGGATTTAAAACAAGCTATCAGGATTCGACACGTCACTCATTAACATTTTATACAATTTCCAGAATTTTTATATTAAGAATTATTTTAAACAATTTCTCATGATTTGACAGGTCATTCATTAACATTTTTTAATTTTCCAGAAATTTTTAGAGAAAAGAAAATTTTAAAATTTATAGAAATAAAAGAACTATGTACAATATCCCACATCGGGTAGAAAATTTTTAGACAATGGTTCAGAACCAGTATAAATAAGATTGATATGCTTCCAACAACGAATGGGCAGGAAAACTTGATTTATCATGCGTCCAAGTTTAAAAGTTTTATTCGGTTTGATCCGGTTTTTTATTTGATCAAATTAAAACTTTAAAAAGTTTCAAAAAAATTATACTAAATAAAAGTAGGAGCTATAAGCTCCTAAGGCTGTCCACATAGGATTTAAAACAAGCTATCAGGATTCGACACGTCACTCATTAACATTTTATACAATTTCCAGAATTTTTTATATTAAGAATTATTTTAAACAATCTATCATGATTTGACATGTCATTCATTAACATTTTTTAATTTTCTAAAATTTTTTAGAAAGGAGAATTTAAAAATTTATAGAAATAAAAGAACTATGTACAATATCCCACATTGGGTAGAAAATTTTTAGACAATGGTTCAGAACCAGTATAAATAAGATTGATATGCTTCCAACAACGAATGAGCAGGAAAACTTGATTTATCAGGCGTCCAAGTTTAAAAGTTTTATTCGGTTTGATCCGGTTTTTTATTTGATCAAATTAAAACTTTAAAAAGTTTCAAAAAATATTATAATATTTAAAATTTTTAAAAGTTTAAATATTATAAATATTGATACTTTTAAAAGTTCTTAACGGAAAATCAATTAATACCCGTTTTTTTTAGTATTCTCAGAAGTATCAAAAATACAGCTAGAGGATATACATTTGATGAAAGAAGTACTAATTATAAAGGTTTTGTAGAGAAGAGATGGCTATCTTCTAATTTGTGGGTATTATTTATTGTCTTTTAGGATCTGAAGCCTTTAATGGGACCATCTCTTAAACATTGAAACGTGCAAAAGTGTATCAACAATTACTTTATTTGCACATTCTCAATTACCACTAATGAATTTTTTTTCCTTAAAAATATCATTAGTAGATTTATTTTCCAAAACTACAACATATTTTTCGAAAATAATACAAAATTGGACAATACTTGGATTCATTTCTAGGGGATGAATCTCTTTATTCATCCTAGGAAATAAATCTCTTTATTCACCTCATTATAAAATAAGAAAAGAAAATTTGTATACATCATTGTAAAATAAAAAACCCAAACCATTCTTTTATAAACCAAATCGATATATAATTTCATTCTAATTGTAAAATCTAAACCGTAATCACTTTATTTGTAAACTTAAACCGACATATAATTTCGTTCTAATTGTAAAATTTAAACCTTAACCTTTTTAGTGGTCACCTCATTTGTAAACTCAAACCGATATCAAATATTGTTATAATTGTAAAATCTAAACTCTAACCACCTCATTTGTAAATCCAAACCGACATTTAATTTTGTTTTAATTGTAAAATCTAAACCATAATAAACTCATTTGTAAATCCAAACCGATATATAATTTTGTTCTAATTGTAAAACTTAAACTATAATTCTCATTTATAAATCCAAACCGATATATAACCTTGTTTAATTGTGAAAATCTAAACCAAGCCAATAATTAACTTTCTTTAATCAAAAATATACAAAATTTGTTTATTTAATTTGTTTTGCTTTTTAATTTAATTTTGATTTATTTTAAGATTTTGATTGGTTGAGAGGGGAGAATGTGAATACAAGGGTTCACCGTAGTGGTGTGAATCTAAGGAGGGTGTATTCAACTAAACATTTTAAGTAGTTTGTGTAAAATTTATAAATCATATGTTATTCAATCATGAATTTTAAAAAGTTCATTAAAGTCTACTGTTACTGAACTAATAATTTAGAAATCTATTTTAAAATCCATTGTTATTCAAAACAGTTTGTGGATTTATATTTAATTAGTTTTAGGGATTCTAAAAGATTTGAGAGGATTTGTTTAATTAAAATACATAAATCCAAATCTCATAGTTTTAAGTGCGATTTGAAAGAATTTTACCATAAATCATATCAAATTTCCTAAAATCTATCAAAATTCTAAATTTCCTAAATACTATAAAATCCTCCAAAATCATGGTTTCAAACTTTCAATACAACCCCTAAGTATTTTTCTACAAAATTTAAACTAAACTTTAAACATTAAATTTTAAACACTAATAAATCTTATCCTTTTAATATTATATCCTAAATTATAAAAAATAACCAAAAAACCAAAAGAAGAAGGAGGCGAACCAACAACGTATTCAAAGGTATATTGTATACAATCATCTGACTATAATTCTTAACCTACTTGTATCAATCCTTGACAAGGTTGTTTTTAGAGATTATCTTAAATTTGATTATATTTGTATAAGTATCACAGCAACAAAGGTATGAGGTGGAGATAGTAGGAGATGGAAATTGCCAGTTTCGGGCAATATCTCACCAAATGTACTAACATAGAACAATCATGCACAAATTAGGAAACAAGTTGTTGAAGAGGTTAGATACCATGAAATTATTGACTCAGTTTTTGAGAAAGATTAAAATCAGTCTCTTGTTGTTTCTTGTTGCAGCTTGTAGCTCACATGGATAGATACATTTGGTTTGCTCGAGGTGATTACTAACAATATGTTAAAGTGATAACTACATATAAGGTGATTTTCAGTTTCAGGTGATAACTACTTTTTTTAATAGAAGAAGTGGAAAAGGGTAGATAGAGGATTTGGAACTGAAAATCACCTGATGTGTGACCACTAAAAAGGTTAGTTATATTAATTAAATATTATTTTAAAATTTTCTTTTGAAAAAATTACCAAATTAGGAAAATCTCTATACAAATTCATAATTATTAATTATTGATAAATTAAAACCTCTTTAAATTAATAAATTTTCATATTCCCAACTTTATTAATTTATAGAGGTTTTACTGTATAGCTGATTGCTTGTGTTTGTCCACTATATCTATAGCTGATTGATTGTGTTTGTCCACTATATCTATAGCTGATTGCTTGTGTTTGTTTCTTTAATTTGTTTTTTTTTCTTATTTTTTATATATAAAATGACATGTCATATTGTTATATTTTTATTGATTAACTAAGGGGAGTGAATAATAAGGGTTGAACCAAATATTTTTCTTCTTGGAAATATCTATTGTGCTTAAGTGATTTCTAACTTGCACAGAAAAATCAATAATATAATCCCCTTATTATTAAAACGGAAGTACATTTGCTATATAACATTCTATTTGTAAGATTTACATAATAAACCCTTACCATAAACATATTTTCATGACATCTAATAAAATTAACAATATAGAACTTACTCTCTCCGTTTATTTTTATTTGTCATTCTAGAGTTAATTTTTTGTTTTCTATTACTTGTCGTTTTGTATTTACGATGCAATTTTATAAATCAAATTTTCAGTTTTACCCCTAATTTTTAGCTTATTAATTATTCATATCAAATGAAATAATGTATTAATGAAGGGTAAAATAAAATTTGATTGTTTTTTTAATATATGTGAAATTGTCTAAAATGACAAGTAATATAAATCGGAGGAAATATAACATATATGTTATATTTATTTAAACTTTTTAAAAATACAATAAGAATATCTACCTGTACTCCTATTCTAATATTTATCTATGTAACGATGTGAGGGATGAGATTTTAGTTGTTGCAGAATCTGTGGCACGTGAGACAGCCGAATATATATTGCCTTGATATTAATATTAAATTAAGACTTAGGACTCCACTTAACGCGGAGGTATTCGATAAATTGATCACGTTTTGGAAATTGGAACACAGCGCCGTTTCATGGAGCCTTCTGATGCGTCAATTAGGGTTTCATATATATAGTGAAGTCGAAACACTCCCACCAAGGCTGTGGCTAATGAGACGGAACCCTAACTACACCGATTGCTTTGATTATCTCATTCCATTGTATAAACTTTTTGAATCAAACATGCATACATAACACCAATGAGGTTGGGTGGTATATAATATTGTTCCTATCAAAAAAAAAAACCAAATTTAGACCATAGAACCGATCGAGATGTGGATATTATCTCTTATTTTTATTTGTATCATATTAATTATGAAATGTTATTTATATGTAAATCCGAAAAGCACATGCAAATATATGTTGAAGTCAAAAGAACAAACAAAAAACAGTACAATAGTGGAAATGTCGTTCCTCTGAAATGGCTGGAATTAAAAACATCGGATGAAATGGGACCACTCCACTTTATTATCCAGAAAAAAAAAAAAAAAAATCCATTCTCGAAATGGGTGTAGACTGTAAAGTTTTCTCAAATTGGTAAAATCGAATTTATAAAAACATATCGTTAAAAAGATTTCAATTTATAAACATATATTTCTGGAATAGACCCATACAGTTATCCTTTAAGGCCCAGACCAATTACACCAAACCAAACCAGATCACAAAAACCAAAATTGACCCAGATATAAACTAATCTAAACCAGTAGCTAACCGGTATAAACTAGAAACTCTAATCTGCAATAGAGAACCCTATCGCAGCCGCCTTCCCATGAAGCTGCGAATACTCGTCGGACCAGGACCACCGGTGAGCTAGAAAGATGAGAGTCAAACAGAGAAGGTGACACATGACGATCACCATCCCGCCACCGTAGAGTTGTGAAGAGGAGGAAGAAGAAACCGATCTAGCAATCCGGAAGCCATAGTTCAGTCTGATAGAGATAGAGCAGTAGGGAGTAGATCTAAAAAGCCATCAACGGTGGCTTAGCCTTGCCTTTCCGGCGGTAGACCTCCCTCGTCAAACCACCAGTTGTGACAAAACCTCCTGCGTCTCCAGCCGTTCAGATCTAACCGCCGTATCTTTCTCATTCCTCGCCGAGAACTTCCTTCTTCTAACCGCATAGCCACGCCGCCGGTAGAGCTCTTACCGGAACTGTCATGCGGAAGCTTCTCCTCGCCACAAACTCTCTTGATTTCGATCTGGTGACCTCGCCGGTAGGTGCAATGGACTGCAGATGAAGCGCCATGGACCAGTAGTTCCTCTTCAACGCCGGAATCGCCGGAGGAACCCTTCACTCGGTGCACGAAATCGTGATCAAAAAAAGAGAAAGGAGGAGAGAGGAGAGAGCCGCGAGTAGATCTCACGCGCTCACCTCTCTAAAAAAAGGTTTATAAAAACTAAAAATTTGAAACAAGGTTTACAAGTAGTTTGAGACGGTTGGGAAACTAAACGTATATCATATTTAATAAGGTGTTGACTGGTTCTCCCGCTACCTCCCGCAAATGCTGCGTTTGCGGATGGTAGCGGTTACTAGCGATAGGAACCAATCACACAAATCGCTTCCAATCGCTCCTAATCGCTCCCAACCGCTCCAAACCACTGAATTCCAAAAGCTGCTTTCCGCAAGCGTTTGCGGTTGCGGGCGCTTACGGTTGGAAATTTTTTTTTATTTTTTATTTTTGTTAAAAAACTTTAAAAAAAATCAATGATAATGAAATTTTTTTTGTTATATTTTCTATCTAACTATTTTACTTATTAAGGATGGGAGAAAATGAAGTACGAATATGATTGCAGAGATTATAAAATAAACAATTAGAAGAAAATAATATTCCAATTAATAATAACCCAGAAAACTTGATGTAGATTTAATGGCACATCGCACATAAGTTCAAAAAAATCTAAATAAATATAATATTTCATGAGAAATTTAAGAAAATAAGATTATTTGTAAAAAATATTAAAACAAATCACCAGTGACTCTTCTCAACTCTCACTTGACAATTCCTACCGATGCAACTACTGACCCATGATCTAAGAGAAAAGAGAAAAGATCTACGATCTAAAGCATATGTTTTGTCATTTATCAAATTACTTGATTAAATTTTTGGTGAAAAGCCAAATGCATAAAGGAATAAGTATTTCAATATGAAACTTATTTGTTTTTTGAATAATTATTTTAGAATTTTTTAATAAATTTTAATTAGAAATCAAGTTTAATAAAATTTTTGGTGTTTTTAAACATTTATATATTATATATCACATTTATTATGTTTCAACCACTATTGCACCCGCTGGTCAACCAGTCGTAAACCTCCCGCAAATGCACCAATTTTAAACCGCTAAACCAGTCGTTCAAAACGCTTAATAACACTTAAAACAGCAATCACCCGCTCCCGCAACCGCAATCGCAACCGCAACCGCAGCGTTTGAACCAGTCAGGCCCTAAGTTATGCAATTGATAGCAAAATAATTGAATACAAAACATGCTCACGTAAATTAAACGTAGGAACCAACAAAGACGTACCGGATTAGTAAACGAGAGGCCTAAAACCAATTATGTTTAAACATGGTATACATGGTTTTAATAATCACTTATAACGTCTTTGTTAATTATAGTATAGTTTTTAATTAATTAATCATACGGTATAAGGTATAACATTATATTTTTAATTCATTTATACATTTATTTTTGTGAAAAGCAGTTTAAACAATTACATGGAAATTCAAACAAAAAGAAATTTGAAAGAACGAAGAAAATTAAAATAATTGTGGCATCATTTTTGTTATTTACTATAGTGTCAATTGCTTTAGCCGGTAAGACCTAATGCAACAGCTTTCCCAATTTTCCCTCACGGCCGGGTCTCGCTCCCACCACTGGTGAAGCGCATGAGCTGGCGTACACTTAGTCGGTTTGCTATTGTTTACAGTCATGTCTGCTGATGGAAGAACGTAAAGAGGTTCTTTTGACAAATCCGACGGTGATGATCCTATGAATTTTCCGACCAATTCACTTGCATATGAGATGCTAGCAGCCAGTTTCTCGATTCCGTCTGCACCAATCCTAGAGAAGGCGCTTCTGCGTTCTAAGTAATGCATATATCCTGAACAGATTGGATCTTTTGGGTTCACATATAGATGATGTATCCACGATGCTGCTTTTGATTTGTCTTCTCGATTCTGTTATAAGATAATCAACTTCAAAAACTCAGTCACTATAGTATCGCAAGTGGATGAAACTCTGATTCTATATGACTCAACTATCATAGTTAATTAAACCAGTTATCTTGATTCTTACAGATGATTTAAAGTTTACCTGTGGTAAATTTACGATCGCACCTATGGTGCCTTTGACGACACTCTTGGCGGTTTGAAACACATGTTTAAATAAGCTTCCTCCAGGTATCTGCTCTATAGGAATAGACGAGAATGGTGGGTTGAATATGTGACTTTCGAGGAAGTGTTGATGATGGGATCAGTCACAATTAATATGTTTAGTTCGGTCAAGAGAGGGTCGAAGTTCTCTTATATTATATTGAAGTCGAGACACAAAAGACGGGCTTTAACACGACTTAGATGAGTTACAAAAGTAGGCGAGGATAATAGGCGAGCTGTTCTCTCGTCGATTCTCCGAGTGGTTGGTTCCGGAACCGTTGACTTCTGTTTGGACGAGCTGAGGCTTTCGTTCTTACTGTACTGCTTCTCTTCCTTTTTCCCCCGATCCCCTTTTTACGCAGGCCGTACGTCTGTATTTATAGGGAATCGTGTCGGTTCGTCTATGTAAAAGACCATAATACCCTCCCTTCCCTTAGGGGCTTATTATGGGCTTTTCCTGAGCTGGGCCTTTTGTTTGGGGTGTGGATCCACCCCCAACAGTAGTCCCCCCCCGGCCTTTAGTTCGTAGTCTTTAGGCGAAGAACAACCGTGAAGGAGCGAAGAGTCGCGCGTGAAGGAACGGTTCCCAACTTTTGAGGTCGAATCGTTGTGTGCGGTGATCGACGCGCGTGAGATCCGGAAATCGTACCGTTATGGGGCGCGTGTCGTAATGATGACGCTTCCAGATCCTTCGTCCTTCTCCTATAAATATCACTTATCCATTTCTCTCATTATCTTCTTCTCGTATTTTTCGGTGCTCATCGCTCAGGTATTCTCCCTTCTTCTTATCTCGTCGTTATTTTGCTTTTAGTGTGTCATACTTTTACTATGAACTCCCCTCGATCCCACTCGTCCGATCCATCCGTCGAGAGCCACCTTCGATGAGCGTCGACTTCCGAATCTGATGGCTCTAGTAGGTCTGTTCGCCGGGAGGGGCGTTCTCGGAGTCCCTCTGATTCGTCTTCGGCGGGTTCGGACATGGCTCGATTTGAAGAGTTGAGACGTCGTCTCATTCTCGGGTCGGCAGTTCCAAACTCGTCGGGTCTGCCTTGCAGGATTCCTTCCCTGATCGACGAGCCTTCGATCAACGATCCATCCTTTCCCGAGTTGGACAACGTTCCTTTGCCGACTGCGAACCTTTTCTCTCACATGCCTCCGTCGACGTTGAAACCGGACGCGGCGGCTGATGCGGTTCCCATTGGGAAATTAAACACCAAGCCGAGAATTCCAATCCCAAAACCGTTTCAGCGTCCCTAGGATGCTCCTTCCGGGTTTATTTGCCTCTCGGAGAAGTACTTCACCGAGTGCGGGCTTACCTTCCCTTTGCCGTCTTTCCTGATGACATACTTTGCTCGTCAAGAGGCGGCCATTTCTCAATTTTCCCCGGCGACCTTTCGAAACGCTGTTGGTCTTTCTATTATGGCCGAAGCTGCGGGGGTTAAACTCACTTGTGATCATTTGGAAGAGTTGACATGTCTGAACCCGTCGAGCCGAAGCAAAACTCCTGGAATTTACTATGTAGCGTCGGGAAAGAAGACGACGCTCGTCGAAGGTGCCAAGGGCAAAACATATAATTGGAAGGGCTCATACTTCTTTCTTGAAGTCGGTGAGGGGGTTTTGGAGGATCCGTCGATTCCTTGGTTTTCTGGGTGGAACCCTTCACCCGGTAGCCGACCCTTCTTGCCTAGTTATCTTTATTCGCACTGTTCTCTTGTTGTGTCTAACCTTTCCCCTTTCTTTCTTTTTTTTTTTTTTAGTTGTTGTTCCAAGGTGTTTGCTGCCATACCCTTCTTCATTTCAGGCCGAGATAGACGCAATCAAGGTTTTCTGCCCTTATGTTTGGCCAGGTACCGAGCCGAAAAAAGGTCGTTCAAGGAAGACATCTGATCCTCGAAGAAAAACAGGTACACCCTAGCATAGTTGAACCCGTTTTTTGCTGCTCCTTGAGTTTGAAATTAATTTCGTCGCATTGTGTTGTAGCCGGAACGATGGGTAAGATGAACTTGAGTGTTCCCAATGCGTCTGCTCGTTATCGCCGAGCTCCAGAGCCGTTGCCTCATTCCGCTCTTCGTCATGATGCTCGTCCAGGTGCTAATCCTCCAAGCTCTGGTTCGTCAAAAAGGGTTTCTCCTTCCTCTCGTCAGGTTGTGGACGACCCTTCGAGAACGCGTCCAAGATTCCTTCCCCCAAATCGTCACGTTGGTCCAGAGGAGACACTTCCAAGGAAGAAGGTGGACGGGACTCCTGGTCGCGTCGCCGAGGTGCCGAAAGATTCTCAGAAAAGGAAGGATGGTCCTGAACAAGAGCGGTCTGCCCCACCAAAGAAGTCTAAGTCGGTAGACTTTAGCTGGAATTTTACGCATTCCTCTGGGGCTCGTCCTTTTCCAGATGATTCACAGTCATGTGCCGAGTTATTTCGGAAGATCCATTTTGGTGAAGGTCGTCTTCCTGCAGTTGAGAAGATGAAAGAGGTTGATGCGGTTACCGAAGTTGCTCAGGCGTCCTTTGAGGTTTGTCAGTTAAACCAACTTGCTATGAATGTTCCTTTACTCATTTTTCTTATGATTGTCTTTTCCTTTCTTTATCATAGTTAATTGCGCGTATCAATCGTTTGGCGTCTCGCTACGAGCGTCGTGTTCGGCACTTGGAAGGGGAGCGTTCTGGGGCGTCGAGTGAGAGGATCGAGCGCCTTGAGGCGCAACTGGGGGAGGCGGTGCGGTCTAACAAGAGATTCAGCGACCTTGTGGCCAAGCTCGAACATCACCGGAGCGGGTTGATCATGGAACGAGACTCCCTTTCGACGAAACTTGAGGAGTCTGAAGTTGCTTGTAACGGTCTGAAGCTCACCCTTAACTCGGAGACGAGGAGGCTTAGGGATCGGCGTGACGAGTATGGGCACCACGAGCGAATCAACGCTTTTCACGAGGTGGCTGGTCGCGTGCAGAGGCTCTTATCGAAGCACAAAAGTTACGCCGAAGCGGTTGAAGCGTCGCGGGAGAAGTTCCTCGAGTATAACCAAGCTGTTGGGAATGTTCAGATGCTCGAAACACTCGTTGCCGAGGGTCGGATTTCTTTACTTGATGAGGGGATTATGGACCAAGTTACGCCCGTGATGAGCCAACTGAAGAGCGAGGTTGAAAAGGTCGATCTGCCGGACATTACCGAGGCTGACTTCGACATGTCTCAGATCTTTGCCGGGCCTCTTCCCCCAATTCCGACTTGGATCGCCTCCCCAATCAGCGGGAATACCGAGGTTTGCAATGACGAGGGGGGAGATGACGGGTCGGAGAGTGGGGAGATTGGGGGTGAAGAACTGGACAAGCAGGAGAAGGTTGACGATCGTTCTTTTGATGGAGTTGAGGTGCAGGCCAACGACCACCCTTCTGATGGAGTCGAGGAGCAGGGTACGGACCTTCCTGCCGAAGGACTGCCACGTCCGTCAACTCCCGGGCATAAGTCGCCGGTTGTTGACTTAGTTTCGTGATTCTTCTATTGTCGCCGTGTCGAGGGGTCGGCTCCCTCGTATTATCTTTTGTTTGCCGTATTTTTGGGGTTGGCTCCCACGTACTTTTATGCGCCGTGTTTAAGGGTCGGCTCCCTTGAAAAACTTATGCTCGTCCTTGGGGTATTTATTGAGTTTCATTTAATCCCCCCTTGTTTTAAACGCTCTTTTTTTTGTTTTAAAGTTTCGCCGAGCTCTGGCTTCGCTATGATCCCTGTCGTTATGTCTTTTCCCTTTTTTTTTGTCGTAATGGGGTCGGCGCCCGCACCAGACTGTTGCACCCCCCTTTCTTTTTAATATAGCGAAATTTTATGTTATTATTTTTTGAAAGTGCGACTCATGATGGTCGGCTTATCCTCTTTTTCCTCTCTCTTTTTTTTATATCTTTTTTTTGCGAGTTGGACTCGGCTTACATAACCAGGAGCGACCGTTAATAGTCGGCCTACCCTTTTGTGCGAGTGCGACTCGGCTTAAAATAACCAGGGGCGACCGTTAATAGTCAGCTTACACTAGTAAAAAAAATTCTTATAGCTACGATCTAGTCATGAAATTTCGTGGCTTATTTCATAACATTCACGAATTAGTCACTCACTCGAAACATGACTGTTTTCGTGATTTTTTGTAGCTTTTTCGTGACAAGTTTAGTCACGAATTTATTAGTGGCTATATCGTGACTATATCTTATCTACGTATCAAATTCATAACTAAATCGTGACTATTAACTATCAAAAACTATGTCGTATTAGTGTGGCTAATGGAATTATAAATAAAAGTTAAGGTTTTTATATAATAGCCACGAATTTGCCACGGATAATTCATGACTATATGAAACTCCAAGTAAGCATAAATTCTAAAACTATAAAATCTAAAAAAAAATCTAATTACAACATTCCCAAAAGCTAAAATCTAACAATTGTAAAAAGATTGTAGTTTTTCAAATCTAATATTTTTCAGACCTAACCACAAATTTAAACCTTTACTCCAAACCCTATACCCCAAACCTTAACTCCAAACCCTATACTCCATCATAAACATAGAACAAAAATATAAATATTATATATTCATATTTAAACCATATATATATATATATTAAATAAAATCAATCTTTGAAATTATATTTATAAAATTTTGAAATATTTATTTTAAAAGTTTTTAAAATCTAATCATATTCTTAATTTACCTTGAGTTATATTTAGTGTATGTACTTTTAATATATCACTCCACACTTAGAAATGTACTTTTAATATATCACTCCACACTTAGAAAAAACAATCATATAATTGTTACTCAAAATTTTTAAAATAATAAAATTGTTATGTAAAACAGTTATAAGTTGTTATTCAAAATGAAATAATTAAATTAAATATAAAACCAAAATTTGGCAAAAAAAATTCCCACCATCCCACTAATTTTTTTTGGTTAAAGTGAAAATATTTGGTACAAGGTTAAAGACCTAGATTCTTCTTCTTTCGTCGACATAATAAACACTTAGAAAAAAAAGCCGTAAACTCCATCTCTGCCGCATAGACACTCAGATCTATTCCTCTTCGATACTAGCTCTGATCTCTTCGACTTTGACTCGCCATGACTCTCCCCGACCGACAGCACCACCTAACATCGCGCTCGACCCTCTGTTTCTGGCCTGACAGGTACTCGTTCTGTCTCCTTCTCCTTCTCGTGATTTGTTGAGTTGAGAAATTAAAGCTCTCACTGCTTCTTTCTCCCTTTGTATTAGGTTGTTTAGAGATTTTGTTCCTATTGGCTGTTGCTGTTAGGGTTCAATTTGTTCTTGTTGCTGTTTTTTATTTATTTAATCTTAGTTTCAACTTAGATGATGTTTATATTTGTTTGACTTAATCTTCCTTGTTTTTGTTTCTTGTTCAATTTTCATAGTTACAGATTAGAAGCGTTGAACTCAACCTAGTCAACTGCTCTTCTTTCTCCGCCTCTGTTTCCCTTCCGTCTCTCCGATTTCAGGGTAAAGCTTTCAATCGTGAATCGTGAATTTCAGATATTACTACTCTGGCTGAAAATATATTGATGCAAGTCACTTCTATGTGTGCTAATTTAATTGTGTATTTACTTTACTTGCCAGTTTAGGCTACACAAACGATATATAGGAGAGGTCAATCCAAGAAACAAGTAAGCACAGCTTTCCTACTTGTTATATATGAACGAAAATACTTTTTCATATATATGATAAGGAAAAATATTTCAATGGATCTTTATTGGAAGTTTTAAGTAACTTAATTTGTGTTTGTTTGTTCTGTTAATTTTCTATAATTTTCTGTCTTTGAAACTGATGTTACTTTCTCTTATCTCAGGTTTTGGTGTTGAGCTGTGGCTGTCTACAAATTCATCCGAACAACATGGCAAAGCAATATCTTGGGACCATGGAGGTGCTGGACATTTTGTTCCTCATAAGAGGGTAGATACTTAGTGGCATACTTCCGTGGTTAGTTTTTTTTTCCTCTAAGTTAACTCATTTTTCTAACTTACTTACAACTACTATTTTTTTTTTGTAGCAACACTACTACTGCAGTCGTTTGCAGAGGATGATTCTTCCAATAGTATCGGCCAAAATGCCTCTTCACGTGCCATTTCTTCTCGCATTGTTAGATGCATGGTGTGCATAGTTTTTGTAATTTCAGTTTCAGGTTTGTTTGTGAAACATCTAGGTATCTAGTTAAGATATTTTGTATGACTATGTGAGTCTTTTAGAAATGTAAGATTAGATTGCTTGTTGTAATTGAAAATATTGGTATTTGGATTTCATGGTTTTAAATTTGGAATTTCATTTCAGATTTCTGATTTTTACAATTTAAATTAATTTTTTTTTGGACAAATACACAATTAGCCACAAAATAATTAGACACAAATTCGTAGCTAGGCTAGCCACCAAGTAGCTACAGATACTTCATGGCAGAAAATATGGTCCTTCGTGACTAAATTTGCCACGAAACGTGGGTGATAATTACGTAGCTAAACAGACACGAAAAAGCCACGAATTAAATTAGCTACGAGGCTATAGACACGATTTTTTTTCGTGACTAATCGTGGCTATGTAATGAAATAGTCACGAATTTTATGGTTCAGCCATGAAAATTTTAGTAGCTATACGTGTTTTTTTTACTAGTGTTACCCTTTTGTGCGAGTTGCGACTCGGCTTAAAATAATACGTCGGAACGTCGGGTCGTTACCGGGCCAGGATAACGATTATAATAACTTGCAAACGATGACTCATTCTTATGAAAAAGAAGTTTTATATTTTTGGCGGCTGTGTCTCGTAAAACAGGACTGCCTACGTACCCTCCGATCAGGAGGGATCAAGCCGATCGTAGTTCACATTTACATGATTATTCGAATTGCAAAAAGGACGAGCTGGACATAGCCAAGCTTCCTCGATGGTTCTAGTAATAGTAGCGCTTGAGATGCATCGAATTCCAAGACCTCGGTACTGGTTCACCGCCCATTGTTAAGAGTTCGTATACGCCGGGATGGACGACCTTGGATACTAGATATGGACCCTCCCAATTGGCTCTCATTTTTCCGGCATCTGGTTCGGCAGTATTTTCAAAGACTTTGCGGAGGACGAGATCCCCTTCGTCGAAATGCCGATTGTGAACTTTCTTGTTGTAGTACTTGGCTGCGGCAAGCTGGTAGTTTTGGATTCGTAGGAGTGCTTTGTCTCGTTCTTCTTCCAACTCGTCGAGTCTATCCATCTGCATCTGACTATTGAGTGCGGTGTTTTGGACGAGCATTGTTCGTCGGAGGCTGGAACTGCCGACCTGAGCGGGTGCCATTGCTTCCATCCCATAGGCTAAGGAGAATGGGGTTTGGTTAGTGGATGTCCTTGGGGTCGTTCGGTAGGACCAAAGTACTCCGTCAAGCTCGTCGGCCCAGGCACCCTTCTTGGCGTCTAGTCTTTTCTTTAGGCCATCGAGTATAGTCTTGTTGGTAGCTTCGGCTTGGCCGTTTCCTTGCGGATACCTCGGCGTCGACTTGCTTAGTTTGATTCGCCATCGTGCACAAAAATTTTCGAATTGCAGGGAGATAAACTGCGACC
>NC_141899.1:16780108-16802061 GCF_030686135.1 Camelina sativa | reverse complement strand
TCCCGACCGCCGATGATTGTTGCCCAAAACTTCGATACGCAAAGGAACCTGGCTACATCTTTCGCAGGCAACCTCAAGAGGATCTCGAACAACACGTCCACCGGAATTGGATCCCCAGATTGCTTATTCTTTTTCGACATGCCAGCCAACTCCGTTTGGATTTTTTTTTCCATTAATGAATTTTGAAGTAAAAAGACTATTTAATATATTATTAAATAAAATTGGGTTTTGAAAGTTAGCCATTAACAAGATTTTCACATTTGTCAAATTTATACCAATTTGAGATTTTGACATGTATAAAAATTAATATTTAATAGGAGGGATTTGAGATTACAATAAAATAAAATATTTTGTTGTAAATAATATTAGTAATGTAAAAAGATAATTATCAAAAAATTTACAAAAAGTAAAAAAATTTTAAAATAATTATAAGGAGATTATATATATATATATATATATATATTTTCATAAAATTTGAAATTATAACATTATTTACTTATTTTTAATTTAAGTTATTAATTCAACAAAAAAAAATAGAAATTAGATTAAGAAAAATATACAGTTAATTATTAATTCTAAATTTTGCAAATACTCACTTCTATATAAACATAGATTGTCTCATACTTTTCATCTAACAAAATAATTTATTCAAAAATATTGCTTTCAACTTTGTTTTATTGGTAAAACTTTTTTAATAGGAAGGAGAATTTTTCTTATTTTTTAAACCAAAATTTTCTCTTACTTTCTCCTTTTTCAGATTGTAATAGGTAAGATTAATATATTGACAAAAAAATTAATATATGCTTCTTATTTTTTGAACACTGTATTTTAACATTTAATGTAGTATTTTTAGATTGTTTTATTTAATTTATTTTTTCACCTTTGAATTATTTGGAATTCATATATTATCGTGTTTATAATTTTATATTATTTCTTTATTTATGTCAAATTAATTTTCTTCTATTTTTTCAACATTGATTGGTTGGTCATAAATTCTTTTTGTGCAACCATAATTGTTACCATTCATTCAATCCAAAAATGAGATAAATAATAGAACATTATCAATCTAATAGTTAGATAAAATAGGCTAATCAAATACAAGCTTACAACACACATAGATAGATAGATTGGAAAAACATAAATTGTTGTTGATAGATCCCAAGGAGTTCAGAGACTTTGACACCCTGATTTGCGGATAGGTTTTAAAGAATTATTGGCCACCTATGTCACCAAAGTGCACCATCCGTGCTTTTTGGTTAAGAACTGGTTAGTGCCCATGTCATTTCTTTTTGATCAAAGATCCATAGAGTGAAGCTACCAGCGGATGTTGTGAAACCAGCTGAGATGTTGCCTTTGAAGTTGGTGAGTTTAGACAACTCCCAGACAACATTGAGAGGGTCTTGTACTGGGATAGGGTCCATGAAACAAAAATTTTCTGTTAACAAAGTCAAAACTTGCAAGACATGTACCTACATCAAATCTAAATTATTTTCTCGTTTTGTTTGTGCGTCATCTAAATTATAAGTAGTGTGTTTATGGGAAGACACTTAAATGTTTAATCATGATAGGACAATCTAAATTCTTATTTGAATTAATTTATTTTCTTTTCAAACTTAAGAACTTAACTTTGTTGATTTTTTAAAGAAAATAATTGATGTCTATAGTTACATACCATTCTTTCTTATAAATTATAAATCATACGAAAAACATATTCATAATTAATCTTTCATAAATAATACAAAACAATTAATACACAATGCGTACGTCAGATCACATTGACAATCATCTACAGTAGAACCTCTATAAATTAATATTCGGTAAATTAATAATCTCTATAAATTAATAAATTTCTCCGGTCCCAAGTGGAGACTAGTGTTATTTTGGACACTATTCGATAATAAAATAAAATAAAAAAAAATTTGAAACTCCTTTGTAAAAATATGGTCCCATCAATAATTTAAATTAATAATTATATAAAATTATCTAAATATATATATATATATATATATATATCTACAAATTAATTTCTATTAGAGTTCATTTTTAATATTTTTACTATATAAAAATCTTTGAGTGCTATCTTTAAAACATGATAATTGTTATTTTCATTGTAATTGATTTTATAAAAATATTAGTTATAAAGATTAAATCTTATTTTTAATATTTTTTTACCAAATTAGGAAAGTCTCTCTATAAATTAATAAAATTTCATGGTCTGAACTTTATTAATTTGTATCCTAAGAATAATCATATAATACATATATTGGGAAGAAAAATCGATAGCTGAATAGTAGTGATTAAGAATAAAAATGTCAACTATTACCTTTTTCAATTTAATTAATTTTTAAAAACGAAAATATATTATTGATTGCAAAAAAAGAAATATTCAATCAAAATAAAACATATAACATTTGATATCTAACTTATCGCTAATTATTATACTTCACCTCTTATTTTATCATAGTTCTATTTTTGTGAAATACATAAATCATCATATCATCCATATAATAATAAACAAAATTGCTATGATTTGAATTTTTTTTAAAAATATAAATTATTCTTATGAAGAAAAAGTTGTAACGAGTCAAAAATTTCAAATGAGTAGTGCTTTTTTCAAATATTAATATTTAATTTCATATATTATTTTGTTGCTTGTTTTTGTATATATTATTATTAGATACATGTGCGGCCAAGGAACGATGACGAACCATATTAAACGGAGAATTATTTATGAAATTTATTATTGTTGCATCCATTAGGACATCTCCAATGATCCTCTATTTTTGCCTCTATATTCTCTATTATAGAGTAATTTTTGCTCCAATGTACTCTTTTTCACATCTATAATAGAGATTACTATTTTTTTCTACCATCTCCAATGGTTTTTTCCTATTTTTACCTCTAAAATAGACGAACTCTATAATAGAGATGACTTTTGCTCCAGTGGATACCTCTATTTTTTTCTCTAAAGAAGAATATTCCGTAGAGATTCCTTTTTTATTTTACTATTAATACCTTTTACTTATAAAAGTTGCAAACTAACCCATTTATTTTAGTATTTGTGAAACTTTCATAAAATTATGATATTATTTAAATTTTTAACATTCATAAATATTATTTAAATATCACATTTATTAAAAGAAATACATTGCATCATATAAAATAATAAAACATAGTAGATATCTTCAGGCTCAACAAGCGCAAATTTTACAAAAACGGAACGATCAACAACAAAACCAGCAAGCTCCTCCTCCATCTACGTTGTTTGGTTCGATTAGACAAATTTTTAGGGATATTGGTGGATCCGAAAGTAATTTACCAGAATATTAAATAATTAGTCTTTGTTGTATTAAAAATAATATTATGATATGAATAAAAACTAAAATATTTAAGTTATTTATATTTAATAAGATTTTATATAAATTTTTTTATGTTGTATAACCAAATCTTAGCTTTTGCGGATTGGATTGCGAATTGAACGCTTATAGTTGTGAAACATAAGAGTAGTGCTTCTGTACCAAACCAAATCTTGAATGTTATTTTTGTTTATCTGATATGAGAATTGAATCTTACGACAAACTTTCAGTATTGTGTTGTTCAATACAAAACCTCCACTTCATTAAATTATTATTAAACTATTTAAATATATATTTTATTTATTTTGATCATAAATATAAAAGTGTTAAAAGTTCAAGGACCATTTTATAAATAAATAAGTTCAACTCTATTATAGAGGAAAAAATAGAGTTTCTCTATATATAGAAGAAAATATAGAGATCTCTATTATAGAGGTAGAAATAGAGATGGGTTGGAGTATATTTTACTCTAAAATAGAGTTAAAAAGCAAAAATAGAGGACCATTGGAGTAAAACTCACCTCTATTTATAAAAGAAAAAATAGAGTTTCTAATAGAGAAAAAATAGCAATTTCTATTATAGAGGTGAAAATAGAATACCATTGGAGCAAAAATTACTCTATAATAGAGTATAAAAGTAAAATTAGAGAACCATTGGAGATGTCTTTATAAAGATCCTCTGTTATGGAGGAAAAAATAGGGAAAACCATTAGAGATGGTCTTACGAACTTTATAATTATAATTTTTTATCCCCAATTGCTTAATACATTCGTCGCACTATTTCCATAGGCGAAAACCTATCGCCCAATACAACATTAAAAATTCAAACGTCTACGAGAAAGTGACAAGAGTTGCTACTGTCATATGTTGCCTCCAAATTTCTATTTTTGATTTTGACAAAAATGGCCCAAATATTTAGAGAGTAGAGACCAACAATCTCCCACCAAAATGTTTAGGTCAATATTTTGGTTTCGTGAACCAAAATATACATTCCACCAAAACACTGTGATGATCAACAGTTTCCCAACGTCTTAAATATATCTTAGATGAAAAGATATCTAAGTTTACAAAGGTTATTTACAGATTATAGTTTGGATTTTGATATGAGACCAGTAATTCCTAGTGTTTGTGATTTACATATATACGTTCCGCTAACATAAAATATTTCGATGTAATTAGACCACCAGTTCGTATTGTTTGTGATTTTTGTTACATTGCACATACAGTAGTATATTAATATTGTATTGAAAGTTATGCCATGTTTGTATAATATGTTAACAAAAATAAATTGACTGGTGTTTGTTTTACCAGGATGGTTATTATTTAAGCATAATTTCTATTTTAACGGAAAATCTTATATTTTTCATCCAATATTTGAATTATCCTGTTTATTTGATTACATGACTTCTTTTTTTCACCTATAACATGTATACTTCAAAATTAAAATTTTTGAATTACCTGATATATATATATATATATATATTTTTTTGATATTATATACTGAGAATTTGTCATTCTACTTTGAAACTTATCCAGTCAAATCAATAATTGTAATGAAGACTTTTTCCGATACATTTTAATTCAAATATTAATAAATACGGTTACTCACTCATTGGAAGAGACATGATGAGAGCACCAGACTTTTTCAAAGCTGGTTGATAAAAATTGGGCCATGAAAACACTTCTTGGTCCTATCTCTAATCTTATAAGTACTAATTTATAATAGATTGTATATACGGGAAAAATGAGGATACTGTGATTCAGTAAATTATTATGGTTAAAATACTTCCGAAATAGATAAACTGAATTGTTGTGCCAAATGGCACGTAAACCAGGAGACGTGCGACAAAGTCAACACGTCAAGAGACGACAACGAGCTCAACGTGAGTTTCATGATCCACCTTCTCTTTTTTTTTTTTTTTTTTTTTTTTTTTTTTTTTTTTCTGATCCACCTTCTCTTATTACCAATTTGATCGCTGATTGTCCTTCTTATTCTTTATGACTTTATTAAACAGTTACAGTTAGTGGTCAGAGATTCAAGATGGGTGCTTAATAATTTGAGATCTGTATCTATACTAAAGTCCTAAGCAATATAATTTGACGATAAACAGACAACCAATTAAAGTCATTATAATATAAATAGATAAGATATATAAAAGAGAAAGTAAAAGCAAACAAAAGTCAGAAGCAATACCTAACAAACACATAACCACAAAGAAGACAAAACATCGTTAACGAAAAAAACATGACTAACATAAATTTTGTCAAGCATGTTATATACTTTCTCTTATTGATAAGCTGCTTTTTCACCAAACCTTCCGATGCATCCAGAGGTGGCATAGCCATCTATTGGGGCCAAAACGGCAACGAAGGTAATCTCTCAGCCACGTGTGCCACCGGCCGGTATGCTTACGTCAACGTCGCATTTCTTGTGAAATTCGGCAATGGCCAAACACCGGAGCTCAACCTCGCCGGCCACTGTAACCCTGCGGCCAACACTTGTACTCGTATTGGCTCTCAGGTCAAAGACTGTCAGTCTCGTGGCATCAAGGTTGGTTTACATATTATTTTTTTTTCCGAGATATGAAAAGAAATGGCTTTTATTTACTACTCCAAAATTTGATCCTATTCTTAAATTAGTGAAATCACATTTATTTTTATCAATTATTTTGTAAGGTTATGTTGTCACTCGGGGGCGGAATCGGAAACTACTCGATTGGCTCCAAGAAGGATGCAAAAATGGTTGCGGACTACCTTTGGAACAACTTCTTGGGAGGGAAATCATCGTCACGTCCCTTAGGTGATGCTGTTCTTGATGGTATTGATTTCAATATAGAGCTTGGCTCACCTCAACACTGGAATGATCTCGCCAGGTAAAATAATAATTAAGAAAACATTTTGAACAAATCCTTTATGACCATTATTATCGTGATTGAGAAAAAAACTATTCATTAGAAAAAAATTTCACAACAAGGGGACTAGTTTAACTATTTTAGTTCCCGGTCCAAAAGGTTTACGGTCTACGTTCAAACTTTTTGATTACCACAAAAAATAAAAAAATAAAAGGTTTTATATGTGTTAAAATGTATTGGACAGGTCTCTCTCAAAGTTTAGCCACAAAGGAAGAAAAGTATATCTAACAGGAGCTCCTCAATGTCCATTTCCAGATAGATTAATGGGAAGTGCTCTCAACACTAAATTTTTTGACTATGTTTGGATCCAGTTCTACAACAATCCACCATGTTCATACACTTTAGATAATACACAAAACCTCTTCGATTCGTGGAACAAGTGGACCACTTCAATCACAGTCAAGAAAATTTTCTTGGGTCTTCCGGCAGCTCCTGAAGCTGCGGGAAGTGGGTATATCCCACCAGATGTACTCACTTCACAGATTCTTCCGATGTTAAAAAAGTCTGGAAAGTATGGAGGTGTGATGCTTTGGTCTAAATTCTGGGATGATAAAAGTGGATACAGTTCATCTCTATTGGCTAGTGTGTGAAAGGAATCGTAGTGACTATTATTTATCAATTTCTCTCGTGTTTACCTTTTGAAGAATTGTTGTGTTTGTGTGGTGCTAGTATACTAATTTGGAATGTTTGTATCAATATACTTCATCAACATTCAAATTAATGAAACTAAGGATTTGCTTTTAGTATGCATCAAGGTTGGTTTACATGCTTTTTTCTGCTGAGATATAAAATAAATGGTTAAAAAAAAAAAAAATTCCTCCAAATTTGATCCTAGTATTTAGATAATAAAATCACATTTATTTTGATGCTTTTGTCAAATTTGTATTAAGGTTGTGTTGTCTCTTGGCGGCGGAATTGGAAACTGTACTCGATTGGGTCCAGGGAGGAAAATCATTGTCACATCTCTTAGGTGATGTTGTTCATGAACAGCTTTCCTCAATGTAGTAATTATTAAGAAAACATTTTGTTTTATGACAAGTATAATCGTGACTGAAAAAGACTATTTGTCAATGAAGATGTCCAACACCATCAACGAAGGGGGCTAATTTAATTATTTTAGTTCGGGTCCAAAAAGATTATGGGTTTCAAATGTCTTGGTTTTAAAAAACTCTAGAAAGTATGGAGGTGTGATGCTTTGGTTTAAATTTTGGGATGATAAAAATAGATACAGTTCAGCTATATTGGCTAGTGTGTGAAAAGAATTGTAATGAGTATTGTATACATATATATATATATATATCGATTAATGAATCTTTAATTTATTTAACCAAAAAATCTTGTTTACAAGATGAGCTGTTTAAACTACTTGAAACCGACAAATGTTTGGTTGTCCTTGATGATATATGGAGCAGCGCAGCTTGGGAGCTTATAAAGCCAGCATTTCCACATACATCAAGTGACCATGAATCATTGTGTTTTTATGTACAAAATGTTAGAAAACAAAAGCATTTGTTTTTGTTGGTATCTGATATCTAAATATGGTAAACTTTTTGCATAAAAAAACACTTTTACACAGAACAAACACTGCAATGAACTTAAACATTTAAAAAATTACTATTACTAATTGTTGGGATTCGAACTGGTCACTACAAAGTCAGAAAAATAGATTTCTACCGCCAAATTAAAAAACATTTTTAGTCAAATAATGGCCAGTAAAATACATAAACCGTTTTAAAGCCGCAAGCCCATGCTTAGTCTATTTGGTCTCATGGTCGACTTTAGGGGAGACACAACATGGAAACAAATTAACTGTGAAACACTACATTACCATATGGCCAACAATAGTGTCTACATCGATGGAGCCATCTTCTATGGGGCATAAAAGTGAAATGGGTACATGTCTCACAAGCTTTGACTTGAAAGCATAGGAGTTTTCTTTCATAGAAGCTTCCCAATATCAGTTCTGCTCCATGTAGCGTGGGAGTTGTCAAAACTCACATTAAGAACCCGACTTTTCTTCTCTCCTTCACTTTTTCTTATTTGTCAACAAATTACATTGTATTAATTTTCTTATTTATGTTTTCACTATTTTCTTCACTTTTCTTCGCCACACGACTGGCCGGCGTTCTCGACATATCTCGATGATATCGAGATGGATAGGGAGGAGTTCACTTTTTTTTTCTTATCTTTTATTCCTAGAAATGCAAATGTAAAAGCAGATCTTTTGGCATGTTATGCACGCACATCTCCACATAATGTTCTGTATGTAAACAATTTCCCTTCTCATTGGCTCATCTGAGCTAATCTTTTGTTGACAAAAAATAAAAATAAAAATAATATGAAGTTTTCTTAATCAATTTAGTATCTATTTTAAAATTTTGTGACTCAATTAATATTTCATATTATATTAATTGTAGTTAATAGTTCATTCTATTAAATATAATACGTAATTTTAAATTATTGATGGTTTGTTTTTCCTTCTAGTGGATAAACAATATTTTAAATATATTTTTAATCAAAAACATAAATAAAGTAATATATATATATATATATATATATATATATATATATATTTTTGTGTTTTATGAATAGTATTACACCATATTATGTCCTTGATTTTGTCGTTTGGTTGGAGTGTATGTAATCTACACTATATTTAGTGTTTTGCTGCTACATTAATTGGAGTTGCTCTAAGATCTTTGTGGTATGATTATTTTTTCCAATTCGCTTGATCTTGGTCTAAAGACATTGGAGTTTTTCTAACTTCTAAGGTCTTTGTGATATAATTCAAGGTCAAGGCCAAGGCCAAATTCAAGGCCAATGCCACGTTAGAATTGACCCAATTAGCTTCTATTTGCTTATAAATACTTTAAACCTAGTTTTACGGTTCTAAACCTTTTCTAAGATCTTCTTCTAATTTTCAAATTGAATCTCAGTTATTTAAATCTAATATCAAAGTTTAGGTTCTAGATCTTTTATCTACAATCTCTAATCGTAATTTCACAAAGATCAATACAATAATTTTATATGATCATGATCATGAGTGAGTGGTCTAATAGATTCTTTGGGTTTTGATAAGATAATGAAATGAAATCATAAAATACAAACCATAAAATCCTCGATTTATAATTTACATAATAAAATCATAATGAAATGAAAGTAACTATAACCTCGTTTTATAATTTTTATAATAAGATCATAAAATATGAACCATAAAAGCTATAATATTTATTTTAAAATCTAAATTATCCTTTAATACCTAGTTATTGTAATATATAAACCATAGTTTATAAGAGCATATTCATTGCCAGATATGCAAGAGAGTATCCCAAAAAATTTATTATTTTAATTATATAATATATTTTAGTTGAGTTTTAAAAGATAGTCTAATAGGTAATTGACAAGTAGCAAGCTTTGTTTAGAAAGATCTCCCATTGCAAATATGTTTCTCACTTTTTCTCTTATTATATTTTTTTTTTATGTTTTGTTATTGTCTCAAAATGCTGATGGAGAAGCTCTAAGAAGTAAGAACCATAACTTTAAATTTAGTTTGTATTGTTACATAATGAAATCATAAGATGCACGAACCATAATAGTTTATTTTAAAATTTCTTAAGTTTTGTCAAGCTGCTTTGTCACCAAAACCACCCAGATGCATCCAGATCACCTCTTTAACATGGACACAAATTTTAACTTAAGAATATTTGTAAAATAAAATTTATCATTAAATTATAGAAATAATCACATCTTTCCATTTTCCATTATAGATGGGATAGTTTCATGGGATTTTTGCCAAAAATGCCATATTTTCTAAAAAAGTTTTTCCCAATGCCACATTCTCAAAACCTTAAAGAAAATGCCACAAACCAACTTTATGGTATAATGTCAAAAGACGATTTTGCCCTCCTGATAATAATGAAGCAAAGAAGCGGGAAAGTTGTGTCTCTTTCATGGTTTTGGAGGGAAAGGTACGGACGATGGACAAGATGGTGGATAAAATGATGGACAAGATACCTATGATGGACAAGATGTTTTTGATGGACAAGAAGCAGATGATAGACAAGCTGATACAGAAAATGATGGACAAGATGATTGGGAGAAAGATGAGAAGACGATGAAGAAAAAAATGACGTGGAGGATGATGGACAAAGTGATAACATGTAGGATGGTGGACCAAAAGAAGATGTGGAGGATTATGGACCAAAAGAACATGTGGATGATGAAAAAAGTGATAACATAGAGGATGGTGGACCAAAAGAGTATGTCGAGGATGGTGGACCAAAAGAGTATGTCGAGGATGGTGGACTAAAAGAGGATGATGTGGATGAGGGTGGAGGATTGAGTTTCTCGCCGGCATCTTTCTCCATATCATCTTGTCCATCATCCTCATTTTGTCCATCATTTGCATCTTGTCTATCATCCACATCTTGTCTATCATCTGTATCTTGTCTATCATCTGCATCTTGTCCATCATCGGCATCTTGTCAATCATTTCATCTTGTCTATCATCTGCATCTTGTCTATCATCAGCATCTTGTCAATCATCCACATCTTTTCCATCATCCGCATCTTATCTATCATTCGCATCTTGTCCATCATCCGTATCTTGTCTATCAGCAGTATAGTGTTCATCGAAGGGCGTTTATGTTTTTTTACGTGAGAATTGTGGCATTGTGGAAAAGAAATGAACAAAGTGGCAGTTTAACTAAATTTTTTTACTGTTCATGTCATTTCTTTTAATTAATTCTAGTTTCATACTATTTAAAAGATTTATTAATTAAATCAAAAGGTACAAAACAGGTGCCGCCATATCCAATATCCCCAACATTGTCAATTATTCAGAACCGACCATTTACGAAATATTGACCTTTTGTCAAAAATTTAGCTCAACCACAAAGACACGTGCCACATTCTCATTCTTCAAGGTTCTCCCACCGAGCCATCTTTCTAAATGCGTTCAAATTGTAAAGTTGGGTGATATATAAAGAATACTAAAGCATATGTTATAACGATTTTTTAGACTCTTCTCTTTTGTTACAAGATTCTCACTATGTCTTCATTTCAATTTTATTTTCCTTCTTTTAGTATCTCATTCTCATTCTTTTGCTTCTACTTAGTAAGCTCGGTAGTTCAAGTTGGTTTGGCCACCGAACAGCACATAGGTTTGGGTTCAAAGTTAAAAGCTACTGAACCGAATCGGGCATGGGTTTCCGCTAACGGTACTTTTGCGATTGGGTTCACTCGGTTTAAACCAACAGATCGGTTCTTACTCAGCATTTGGTTCGTACAACTTCCTGGTGATCCAACCATCGTTTGGTCTCCCAATAGGTACACATATATAATCCTTTAATATTTAGTTATTGCAATAATCTATATAATTAGTAGTATACATATAAATATTTGATTAAAAACGAACATTAGATTTGCCTATGATCAGAAATTTTTCACTCAAAAATCCAAATATCTAAAATATAGAAACTCCCCAGTCACAAAAGAAGCCGTGTTGGAGCTAGAAGCGACCGGGAACCTCGTACTCTCCGACCAAAACACCGTTGTATGGGCTTCAAACACCTCAAACCACGGCGTTGAAGCAGCGGTTATGTCCGAATCCGGAAACTTCCTTCTCCTTGGAACCGAAGTTACCGCCGGTCCAGCTAAATGGCAGAGCTTTTCGCAACCGTCCGACACTCTCCTCCCAAACCAACCCTTAACCGTTTCTTTAGAACTAACCTCTAACCCTTCACCATCGCGCCACGGCCATTACTCCCTGAAAATGCTGCAGCAACACACTTCGCTTAGCCTTGGCCTAACCTACAACATCAATCTTGACCCTCACGCAAACTACTCCTACTGGTCCGGACCAGAGATTTCCAATGTCACCGGAGATGTTACTGCGGTTCTTGATGATACCGGAAGCTTCAAGATCGTTTATGGAGAATCCTCAACGGGAGCAGTGTTCGTCTACAAGAACCCGGTAGACGAAAACCGGAATTATAACAATAATAGTAGCTCCGGCCGGTTATCAAAAAAATCGGTTTTGCGGAGATTGGTATTAGAGAATAACGGTAATCTCCGGTTGTACCGATGGGACAACGACCTGAACGGTTCAAGCCAATGGGTACCTGATTGGGCAGCTGTATCAAACCCGTGTGATATAGCTGGGATTTGCGGTAACGGAGTATGCAATTTGGACCGAACCAAGAAAAATGCCGAGTGTTTATGTTTGCCCGGTTCGGTTAAGCTCCCTGATCAAGACAACGCTAAACTCTGTTCAGACAACTCATCTTTGGTTCAAGAATGTGAGAGAAACATCAATCGTAACGGTACCTACAAGATCTCCACGGTCCAAGAGACCAACTACTACTTCTCGGAACGTTCTGTTATCGAGAATATCAGCGATATCAGCAATGTGAGCAGATGCGGTGAGATGTGTTTGTCAGATTGCAAGTGTGTGGCTTCAGTTTACGGTTTAGATGAAGAGAAGCCTTACTGTTGGATTCTAAAGAGTCTGAATCTTGGCGGCTTTCGAGATCCTGTCTCGACCCTTTTCGTGAAGACTAGAGCTAATGAATCTTACCCCTCAAACTCAAACCATAATGATTCTTCTAAATCGGGTAAGAGCCATGGACTAAGACAAAAGGTTCTGGTGATTCCTATAGTGTTGGGGATGCTTGTGCTTGTGGCTTTACTTGGGATGTTATTATACTATAATATAGACAGGAAGAGAACACTAAAGAGAGCGGCAAAGAACTCGCTTATCCTTTGTGACTCTCCTGTGAGTTTTACTTACCGCGATCTCCAGAACTGTACTAATAGTTTCTCCCAACTTCTTGGATCAGGTCAGAATCAAGAATCTTTATATGTATTTAAAAAAAAGTTTTAAAGTATTCGAAATCTTATATTACTGGTTTTATGATGTGGTTAGGTGGGTTTGGGACAGTATACAAAGGAACAGTAGCAAGTGAAACGCTAGTTGCGGTGAAGAGATTAGACAGAGCATTATCTCATGGCGAGAGAGAGTTCATTACTGAAGTCAATACCATTGGTTCAATGCATCACATGAACCTTGTTCGCTTGTGTGGTTACTGCTCGGAAGACTCACACCGGTAAGCTAAAAACATTAACCTTATAACATTACAAATAAATTTTACTCTGTTTTTTACGCAAAAAGATTTGAGAATCTGTTTTGGGGGGAACTCTACAGGCTTCTAGTTTATGAGTTCATGATAAATGGGTCGTTAGACAAATGGATATTCTCTTCAGGACAAACAGCCAGGCTACTTGATTGGCGTACACGTTTTGCGATAGCGGTTGCAACTGCGCAAGGGATCGCGTATTTTCATGAGCAATGTCGGAACAGGATTATCCATTGCGACATTAAACCTGAAAACATCTTGTTGGATGAGAATTTTTGTCCAAAGGTATCAGATTTTGGACTGGCCAAGATGATGGGGAGAGAGCATTCACATGTTGTTACAATGATTAGAGGTACAAGAGGGTATCTAGCACCAGAATGGGTGAGTAACCGTCCGATCACGGTGAAGGCAGATGTGTATAGCTATGGAATGCTTCTTCTTGAGATCGTAGGTGGTAGAAGAAATCTTGATATGTCCTTCGATGCTGAGGATTTCTTTTACCCTGGATGGGCCTACAAGGTAATTTTATAAAATACTTAGAAAGGGTTCCAATAGTCTAGGCGCTAGGAGCATATTTGATTAGAAACCTAACTATCTTTTGAATGTATAGGAACTAACGAACGGGACAGCTTTGAAAGCTGTGGATAGGAGGCTACAAGGAGTAGCAGAGGAAGAAGAAGTAGTTAAAGCTCTTAAAGTGGCTTTCTGGTGCATACAAGACGAAGTATCAGTGAGGCCATCGATGGGAGAGGTAGTGAAGCTTCTAGAAGGTACGTCGGACGAGATTAATTTGCCTCCGATGCCGCAGACAGTTCTAGAACTTATAGAGGAAGGATTGGAGGATGTGTATAAAGCGATGAGGAGAGAGTTTAATAATCAGCTTAGTTCTTTGACTATTAACACCATCACAACCTCTCAAAGTTATCGTTCCTCCTCTCGGTCGCATGCTACTTGTAGTTATTCTTCAATGTCTCCTAGGTAGTTATTTTTTTCCAACATTTTGTAGTTTGAGATCATTTCTCTTTTCTAGGGACTAGGGCTAATAAAAATATGTGATTTATGTTTGGAGATAACTTAGAAAGCAAGATATTAGATTGTTTTTTTTTTTTGAATTTAATATTAGATTATATTCAAAGAAAAAATAAACGTTTTACATTACAAAAGCAAAGCCTTTTTCTCAAAACATTTCTAGAAAAAAATAGAAAAATTATGCTATGATCTTAATAGGATCTTGTCCTAAACCACATATGAATCGTGGTATCCTCTTCGTTCCGGATCGTACTCAGCCTGTTCCGAACATTTTTGTCTGTGAGCTTAACCAGCTTCTCCGCCGGCGAGGGTTGATTGCCATGACGTCTGTCATTCCTTTCTCTCCAAAGGAAATATAGGATGTTCTGAAAAGTATATCCGATGATGAATCGTGATTTCTTATCAAGCTCATTTCCACCAATCAGTGCTGCGATGTGTCGCCATTCTGCAGTATACTTATGCAAGAGCAGACCTCTAGTGAGCTTCTCCCACACCATCTATGCCAAAGAACATTGGAAAAACAGGTGATCGGCTGTTTCCATTGGGTTGTTGCAGAAAATGCAACTCGGATTAACATTTTGGTTCCAGTTTTGCATCATGTCTCTAGTTGAAAGCCTGTTCTTCATCGCCAACCAAGTTATAAAAACATATTTTGGAATGCAGAAAGGGAACCAAACTGCTTTGTAGTTAGCCATTGTTGGTCGAGCAACCCAAATGAGAGACCAAGTTTCTTTGGTCATAAATTTCATGCGATACACACTGTCTCTGCCTTTCCAAAGGGCGATGTTCCGTTCTGCAGTTCTTCTCAGTTAGATCGTTATATAAAGTATGGTTGGGATAGAAAAAGTCTCACGCGATGCATGGGTAAAAAGAGCATAATAAAATATGTTTAGTTATTTTAAAATAAATTCAGTTATAGTTAACATTAATATTGTAACTAAGATATATTAACTTTTTATTTGTCAACAACTTAAATAGATTAGCTCAAAAGAGCCAATTGGTAGGAACACTGTTTACATAAGTGATATGAAGCGGTAGGAACTAAGATATATTAACTATAAACTAAAAATCTAATGTGAAGTGATCTTAGTGCAGTGGCAGGAGGTAAGTCCATTTGTAGAAGGCACCATCACATGCGGGATTGAGTCCCGCAACCTACGAATGTAGGAATTTGGCTAATGGGCTGGCCAGTTGTGGCCCAATGGTTGACAAATAAAAAAAAAACTAAAAATCTAATAGATTTTATGAATTATTATCTAGAACTAAATTTTTAAATTAAAAATTTATAAAATAGATTAAAAGAGACAAAGTACAATATTGATACACAAAATAAGAATTTTGAACAACATTTACCAATTTCAAAACATGAACAAAAAGTAGAAACGAAAGGTGAAAAAGATACGAAATACCTTGTGTCTCTTCTAAAAGTGAGAATGTGTCATGTGCGTTAGACCTTCTTTGTAACATCCGTGAACCGGAATCTCGGTTTGGGAGTTTCATCGGTCGATGCAGATGGTGCATCGGTCGATGCATGTTCAATTTTGTGCGTTTTGACTTAAGTCAAACGCTGCGTTTTGGGTTAAGGAAAACCCTTAGATGCAAGTTTTGTCTCATTCGTGGGTGTTGAGCTGTTTTTGAGAGAAACGAAAAGAGAGAAACTGTTCTTGAGAGTTCCTGGTGATTTCTGGAGATATGAGGCTGTTCCTGGAGAGATCTGTAGCTGGGATCGTTGTAGGAGCTTCCTAGAAGCGTTTTCTTCCTTGTGTTAGGTTCAGATTCGTCTTGGCAAAGGTAAGTGCAGGACCATGGCTTATCTAAGCTAGAGAACTCTTTAATCTGCTTGTTTTGTGTTGTTAGACGTGTTTGATTGTTGTTATGGACGTTAGGAAGCTTTCTTGTGGCTTGGGATCGAGTTTGTGGTTACAGGAACGAAGATCCGGCGAGAAGCTTCGGGGAAAACACGATGCTCGACATTGCATCGGTCGATGCATAGCTTGCGTCGGTCGATGCAAGTGCGAGGACGGCGCGTAAAACTCTAGGGTTTTCGTGTGATGTCGAGCATGCGTCGTTCGATGCAGATTGGGTATCGGTCGATACAAGTTACACTTGCATCGGTCGATGCAATCCCTTGATGTGTCGATCGATGCATGTTTGCGTCGGTCGATGCACTGTCTTGGTTTGTCGATCGTTGTTTATTGCTTGTTGTTTGATGGTTAAAGATACTCTATTGCTTGTGTGTATAGCCCAGTAGATGGGAGGATTGCCTTACTGAGTGTTTATAAAATACTCATGCATTGCAATATGTGTTTGTGGTGCAGGTAAAAGCAAAGTGTGATCGTGGAATCAAGGCAATGAAGAGGAGGATGTTCTAGGGACTCGGTTTTATATTGTCTGGCATTGCTAGGTTGCTAGAGTTGGGTCATTAGAACATTGCTAGGTTGCTGGTTCTATGATTCCTGTTGTTTTGGATATTGATTATGTTGGAATATGGTTATATATTATTATTGGATTATTATTGAATATTGGTTGGTTATTTCCGCTGTTGAATGTGTTTGTGGTTAGGTGGCTAGTGGGTATGGGACCACTAGTTGTAGTTTATTTTATTATATTATATTTATTATTTATTATTAAAAAAAAAAAAGGGTCGATCGTTTCATTTTGGTATCAGAGCCCTTACTGTTCTAGGTTTGGGTTCACTAGGCTTTGTGCTGTAGATGTTTGGGATTTGCATGCTTTGATTGATTATGTGAGTTAGTCAATTGTATGTGGCTTGGAGTCCTAGAACATCCTCTTCGAGCCTACAATGTGATTCCACGGTGAGTTTGTGTTTTTGTGTTTTTGGGTTATGTTAAGATTGCTTGTTAGCCTTTGTTCTTGGAAGTGCAGTGGTTAAAGGTGTTTGAGTTGTTGGTCGTGGACGGGAACGTGGTCGTGGTCATGGTCGGGCGGGTCCCGAGGCCAGCGAGTGTGTGGTCAAGAGTTCCACGAGGAGGTACGTCAGAGGGTCGCAAGCGTATCAAAAGGGACCAGAGAGGGTTAGCCGGTGTGAATGCCGGGAGTGCTAGGAACCCAGGTGTGGGATTGCAGCAGGTGGAGCCCAGGGTCGAGATGATCGCTTGGCGGAGCTATTGGCGTGCTGTTGGAGCGGTTACCGAGAGGGGTACCAGTGCAGGCTCCAGTTGTGCCGCATGTGGCGGGGTTGCAGCCGAGGGCTGCAGATGTTGAGGAGTTTCCATCTTATGTTAAGAGGATGAGTAGTTGTAGATGACCAGTATGAGATTATTCTCAAGAGGTATCGGGCCTAGAGAGGCGGATAGGTGGACATATGCAGTCAGGAATGGACCCACGTGTATTAGTGGGAGGTCAGCTGACCTGCCCAAATTTTGAAAAAAAAAAAATTATTTCCTAATTTTAGATTTTATTTTACAGTTATTTGAGTCCAACCAAACAAATTTTAAAATCTGACCTCCCTTAACTTATGAAAACAAAGTCCACTAGCCCATAAGAAAGAGAAGATCAAAGCCTTTTATTTATTATAGTTAAAAACAAATCTGGCCTAATTTGTTTACCCTAATAATTTATTCTATGCTTATATACTAGGGACCCTATATACTAAACAAAGAAGTAGCATCTTTTTCAAGTCGACCAAAAAAGAACGTGATCGTCGTGCTGGTGTCCGTGACTCTGTGTGTGTTTTCAATTTTTCTGGTTCATGCCTTCAGTACATCAGATTCTTTGAACCAAGTAAGTTTATTAGATACAAAACTAGATTTTGTTTTGTAATCAATTTTTTTTTAAAAATTATATTTAGAAATAAAAAATCCAATACATAGTTTTATTTTATGTTGATAATTTTTTCCTAATTTTTTTCAGACGAAACAATGAATACTTTGAAAAACTACTATAAAAGAAAAGAACCATCTACACCTTGCAGTGAACCACCATCTACACCTCGCAATGAACCACCATCTCCGCTTCGCAGCGAATCAGATGATATTGATTTACCTTGGGATCCTGCTGATCGAAAAAGAATAACAGATTATCATCCGAATCAAAGAGATGAGGTAATTCGAAAATACTTGATTCGAGGTCCTTGTCAACCTCGTGGGCATACTTTTAAACAAATATTGATAAGAAACACATTGAGGCGATTTAACCCAGCTTGGTTTGATCAATATAGAAATTGGTTAGAGTACAGTGTGAAAAAAGAAAAAGCTTTTTGTCTGTGTTGTTACTTGTTCAGAGATAATGCTGGTAAAAACGTAAAAAGTGATGCATTTATCACAGATGGATTCTGTAGGTGGAATGATTTAAAGAGTTTTCAGGACATGTGGGAGGTGTTGATTTCACAACAATGCAGTTATGAAGTGTGAAAACTTGATGAAACAAGGTCAGTCTATTGAGCATGCTTTGCATAAACAAGACGATATTACAAAAAAATGAGTATCGAATTCGGTTGAATGCTTCTGTTGATGCTTCAAGATACTTATTGCAACAAGGATTAGCTTTCCGTGGTCATGATGAATCAGAAAATTCAGTCAATAGAGGAAACTTTGTGGAACTCTTGAAGTACACTGCTGATCAGAATGAAGTTGTGAGTAAGGTTATTTTAGATAATGCTCCTGGAAATAATCAGATGAAGTCTCCTAAGATTCAGAAAGATATTGTGCATTGTTTTGCAGAAGAGGTAGTCAAATATGTTATTGAAGAAATTAATCATGATGTTTTCGGTTTGCTGGTGGATGAATCTGCTGATGTTTCCGACAAAGAGCAAATGGCGGTAGTGTTTATCGATTTGTTGATAAAGGTGGGATAGTCAAAGAGAGATTTATGAGTATCACACATGTGAGTGAGACTTCTGCAACATCTTTGAAATTTGCTATTGATGATTTGTTTGCTAAATATGGATTAAGCATAAAAAGGGTGAGAGGACAAGGGTATGACGGAGTAAGTAACATGAAGGGCGAGTTCAACGGATTAAGATCATTAATTCAGAGGGAAAACACATCAGCATATTATGTTCATTGCTTTGCTCATCAACTTCAATTAGTTGTTGTGGCAGTTGCAAAAAAACATTTCAATGTTGGCGACTTTTTTGATATGATTACTCTGTTACTGAATGTAGTGGGAGCCTCATGCAAAAGGAAAGATATGATCCGAGAGAGTTACAGAAAATAAATTATTGAAGAAATTAATAATGGTGAAATCAGTACAGGAACAGGATTGAATCAAGAGATCTCTCTTCAAAGACCAGGGTATACTCGTTGGAATTCTCACTACAGAACTCTACTGCAGGTGATTCAGTTGTTTTCTTCTATCATGAAGGTGCTTGAGTACATTGAGAATGAAGGTGCAGATGACTTGAAAAGACGTCAAGCTCATAGTCTCCTTGATTACTTTCATAGCTTTGATTTTGTGTTTTATTTGCATATGATGATACACCTTTTAGGACTCACAGATACCTTGTCAGTGGCGCTGCAAAGAAGAGATCAAGATATTTTAAATGCTATGTCATTAGTGAAATAACCTAAGAGACAACTCCAGTTGTTTAGAGATGGTGGGTGGGATTCTCTCATGATGAAAGTTTATTTGTTTTGTGAAAAACATGAGCTTGAAAAGGTTGAGATGGAGGCAGATTTTGTAGACTCAAAAAGACGAAGAAAAAAGACAGGAGTATCAAATATGCATCATTACAAGGTCAATTGCTTATATTCTGTCTTGGATTTGCAGCTTCAAGAATTTAATGACCGCTTTAATAAGGTGAACACTGAGTTGCTTATTTGTGCTGCTTCTCTATCTCCCATCAATGCATTTACTGAGTTTGATCTCTCAAAATTGTTGAAGTTATCTAAGTTCTACCCAGATGACTTCAGATCAGAGGAGCTCATTTCCCTTGAGCAAGAATTATGTATCTACATTAATAATGTTCGACATGATGAAAGATTTTCTAATTTGGAGAATCTTGGAGACCTTGCTAGAATGTTGGTGGAAACACGAAAACATATGTCATATCCTTTGGTTTATAGGCTTTTGAAGTTGGTTTTGATTCTGCCTGTTGCTACTGCAACTGTTGAGAGATGTTTTTCAGCCATGAAGATCGTAAAGACATATCGACACAATTGGATTGGAGATCAAGTTTTGAATGACTGTTTAGTTTGTTTTATCGAAAAAGATATATTCAAAACTATTACAAACGAAACTGTGATGACAAGATTTCAGAACATGAAAGATCGTAGGATGCTTTTATAAATTTTTTAAACATTGTAAGATTTTTATATTTATATTAAAGATGATTTTTTTTCTTTATGTTTTGACCTGGGTTAAAAAAATTCCTGGGTCCGCCACTGTATGCAGTTGGAGCAGATATTTCTCTGTTTGGAGGTTAATCCAGTTGGAAATTAGAAGTTGAGTGGGCAGGTGTAACATTGCAATGTTATACTCGGACCACATGAGGTACTTTGTGTCGAGAGATGTTTATAGTCGTTAAAGATTATTGCTCTTGAGGGGATGGTGATTCCCCTGAATACCGATAGCTCGAGGGGCTGAGGGCTCCGAGAGTGGCAGAGGGGATGATGTTCCCCTGAGGGGATGAGTAGTTCCCCTGATACTGAGATCTTGAGGATTGTGGTCCAAGAGTGAGACGTTATAACTCGAAGACGCTGTTCTGAGAGTGAGATCGGTATGACTCAAAGGTTGCGACCTAAGAGTGGAGGAGTTGGGAGCAAGCAATTCCTAGGACGTGAGTATAAACATAACGATTGAATGTTGACCTCAAGAGATTGACGGTGGTTTAATCTCGGGTTTTGGATGTGTTGACCATTGGGACAGGGTTTTATGACCAGAGCAGTTATGAATGTTTGGCTGTGCGCCAGGATTGTGAGGCCGGTGGTGCTGGAGTCCCGGGAAGGGGAGTTACAGCAGGTTTGAGCCGGCAAAGACATGTTTGCCAGATACATAAGTTCACGAGAAGCCTTCATGGCAGGATAAACTAATCGTTGCGACGATGTTGGATGAAGTTCATTGCAGATAGACAGGGTTGCTAGATTCAAGGTTTTTGTAAGCTTGTTGGAGGGAATAATTCAAGTGGTTTGAGTAAGCGGCCTGCAAAGCATTTGAAGCGGTGAATCAGAATATGCGAACGTATGGTACTTGTTTGTTTTATTACGTTCGTATTGATGATTTGCTGTGGAGAATTGCCAAGCGGAAAGCTATCTTGGGAATAAGCTAACTTGTGGAAGTTTCCCTAACTGGCAAGTTACTAGAGGTTCTTGGAGGAACAAGAGGGTTGATATTCAGGTGGCGGCGAGTTGATGTCGGCATACTTGAGTATTTGTTTAGTTGAGCTGAGTAAGTAACTAGAGGATTTATAGAGCAAGGGATTCATACGCTCTAGTGTATCACCGTGGAGAGCACCGGTTTTGTTTGTTAAAAAGAAGGACAGAAGTCTCCGCTTGTGTATCGATTAATGGGGTTTGAACCGTTACTGTGAAGAACAAGTACCCTCTTAGGATTGATGAGTTG
>NC_141899.1:16726069-16752740 GCF_030686135.1 Camelina sativa | reverse complement strand
CGTCACAAAGACACTCTGGCTAAAAAGCCCGTCACAAAGACCACACAAATGTCTAAAAAGACCGCCACACACGGGCACACTGACTCAAAAGTCCGCCACTAAGGCCACACCCAAGCCTCTCCAAGGCTCTCCACCGCTAAAATGGACAAATTCCAACTCCCGGAAAACTTTCCATATTTAGCACTTTCCATTTTTTGGAAACTTTCCACTTTTGGAAACTACTTTTTCAGGAAACTTTCTTCCAAAACCCCGCCTCACGGAAACTTTGTACCCCGAACACCACCTCATCTTGTTACTGAGTCGCACAACCAACCTCCCCAAGCGACCGAGTAACAAGAGAGATGGGCTGGAATACTCCATTCCCGCTCCAGCCATGGATTACAAATGGGACCAGGCTAAACAAGCTCAAGTCGCGGCTTGCTTCTCATACCACTTCCTTGAACCTTGCCTTCATCTTTGCCTCAGGCTCCCAAGTCTGCTCCTCAACACCATCACAGTCCCCACAGGACTCTCATCAAAGGAATCTTCTTCTTCCGAAGTTCCTTGATCCTCCTCTCGAGAACCCTCACTGGTCTCGCCTCCAAAGTCATGTTAGGCTGAAGATCCTCAGGAATCTTAGCCAACACCTCCTCTCCCTCACGGAGACACTTCCGCAACATAGACACATGGAAAACCTTATGGAATGCACGCATCACCTCAGGTAACTCCAATCTATACGCCACTGGTCCAACCCGCTCAATCACCCTGAATGGACCCATATACCTCGGACTCAACTTAGTCTCTGACAATGACCTGTTTGGACTCCGCAACATGGCCATCTTGAGGTACACTCTGTCTCCCACCTGAAACTCAAGATCTCTCCTCCTCCTATTCTGCATAACTCCTCTGCCTATCCTGAGCCTCCTTCATGTTCAGCTTGAGAACCCGAATCTTCTCTGAGGTCTCCTGAACAAAACTAGCACCAAACATGCTCATCTCCCCCACCTGAGTCCAGCATAATGGTGTACGACATGGCCTCCCATACAAAGCCTCATAAGGAGCCATCTTAATACTCGCCTGATAACTGTTGTTATAAGCAAACTCTACAGGTTCAGGTGATCTGCCCAATGGCCACCCCAATCCAACACACACATCCTCAGCAAATCCTCCAGCGTCTGGATCGTCCTCTCTGACTGTCCATCAGTCTGGGGATGATAAGCTGTACTCATATGCACCTTAGTGCCCATCTCTGCCTGAAACGCCTTCCAGAACACCGAAGTGAACTTGGAATCCCTATCAGACACAATGCTCGCTGGCACCCCATGCAACCTGACTATCTCCCTCACATACTTCTTAGCCAAGACCGCAGCTCCATCAGTCTTCTTAATGGCCAGAAAATGTGCTGACTTAGTCAACCGGTCCACAATGACCCAAATAGCATCAGAGGTCCGTGACACTGGCAATCCCACCACAAAATCCATAGTGATCATATCCCACTTCCACTCCGGAATGGGTAAACTCTTCAGTAACCCGCCAGGAACCTGATGTTCAGCCTTCACTAGCTGACACACATCACACCTCGAAACCCAACTAGCTACATCCTTCTTCATCCCGACCCAATGATAGTACCTCTTGAGATCACGGTACATCTTAGTCGCTCCTGGATGAATGGACAACTTGCTCGCATGAGCCTCTCTCAGAATCTCCTGTCTCAACTCCTCATCCTTGGGCACACAAATCCGACCGTGCACCAAGATAGTACCATTATCTGAGACCTGATACTCTGAATCCACATCCTTAGAGGCATTCACCAGCCCCAAATCCTTCTCCTGAGCCAACCGCACTCTACTCAGAAGATCTGCTCTATCTACTGCTTCCAAACCCAACGGTTCCTGTGAAACAGCACATAAGCTCAACGCACTGATCTCCCCTACCAGAGACTCCATCTCCTGCTCCTGAGCCGAAGCTACCCTCTTCCGACTCAGAGCATCTGCAACCGTGTTAGCCTTTCCAGGATGATAGGCTATCTCCAAATCATAATCTGCCACAAGCTCCATCCACCGCCTCTGTCTCAAATTCAACTCAGGCTGAGTGAATATATACTTCAGGCTCTTATGATCTGTGAAACACCTGTACCTTTGCACCATAAAGATAAGATCTCCAAATCTTCAGGGCAAAAACTACAGCACCCATCTCCAAATCATGGGTAGGATAGTTGCCTTCATGCACCCGCAACTGCCGCGAAGCATAGGCAATCACCTTCCCATGCTGCATCAGAACACAACCTAAACCAACTCTGGATGCATCTGTATAAACCACATAGGGTTCTCCCTGCTCAGGCAAAGCCAACACTGGCGCAGTAGTCAACATCTCCTTCAGGCTTGCAAAGCCTTCCTCACACTCTTCTGACCAGACAAAAGGAACATCCTTCCCTGTCAACTTAGTCATAGGACGTGCTCTGCTTGCTAACCCCTGCACAAATCTCCTGTAGTAACCTGCCAATCCAAGGGAAACTTCTGATCTCTGTGGCATTCTGCGGTCTAGGCCAATCCCTGATAGCCTGAATCTTCTCTAGATCTACAGAAACCCCCTCTGCAGAAACAATGTGACCCAGAAAGCCCATCTCACGCTGCCAAAAACTGCACTTGCTCAACTTAGCAAACAACTTCTGCTCCCGAAGCTTCTCCATAACTGCCCTCAAATGCACTGCATGCTCCTCAGGACTCTTAGAATAAACCAGGATATCGTCGATGAAAATGATGACAGATACATCCAGAAACTCCTGAAACACACTGTTCATCAATCTCATAAACGCTGCTGGCGCGTTAGTCAATCCAAAAGGCATCACCACAAACTCATAGTGCCCATACCTCGTCCTGAAAGCAGTCTTCCTCACATCTGCCTCATCTATCGGTATCTGATGATAACCCGATGCCAGATCCACCTTGGAGAACCAAGTAGCACCCCTCAACTGATCCAACAACTCGTCAATCCTCGGGAGAGGGTACTTGTTCTTCACAGTGACCCGGTTCAAACCCCTGTAATCAATACACAACGGAAACTCCCATCCTTTTTCTTGACAAACAACAACGGCGCTCCCCACGGTGACACACTAGGACGGATGAATCCCTTACTCAACAAATCCTCTAGCTGCTTCTTCAGCTCTGCCATCTCTGCTGGAGCCATTCTGTAAGGAGCCTTGGATAACGGTGTCGTCCCCGGTTCCTGTTCAATGGTAAAAGGATCCGACGGAGATGGTGGTAATCCCTGCAAAGACTGAAACACATCTTCAAACTCCTCCACTACCGGAATACCGCTAACCGTAGACTTCCCCACTGACTCTGGCATAGATATAGTAACCAAATAAGCCTCACGGCCCTTCTCGATCATCTGCCCAGCCTGAATGGCTGAAATCACGAGACTCCCCGAAGTCGGTCTAATACCCTGAAAAACCAACTTCCCTCCTGGACGCTCAAACTCCACTCTACCCCGATAGCAATCCAAATGCACCATATGCCGATGCATCCAATCCATCCCGAGAATAACATCATACAGCTCCACTGGACTGATAAGCAAATCCGCTGGCCATGACTCTCCTGCGATCTGAATATCAATTCCTCTAGCTCGTCCAATAACTCTCAGGAACTTGCCTCCCGCAACTCTAACAACTCCAGTACGCTCTCCAGGATCCCCGCTGATCCCCGCACACTCTGCACACTCTGGAGTAATGAAGCTATGCGAAGCTCCAGAATCAAACATAACGTGGAACTTAAACCCGCCCACCAACAAGGTCCCTACACAAACCTCATGTGTTGAGAACCTAATACTTTATCACAGGAAACATAAAATCTGACCCTACTAAAATTCACAAGGATTAAGTACCAGAAATTATACCTGTGATCGCTCCGGCACTAGTTCCACCAGTCTCTGCTGTCGTGTAAACCCGTGGCGCCTGCTCAATCCGTGCTACCTGCTGACCTCCAGGCTGCACCTGCTGCAACGCTGCCACTGCTGCCGGCTGCAACTTGGGACACAAGGGCCTGATGTGCCCTGGCTCCCTGCAATGATAACATACTCGAGGCCCCACCGTCGGAGCACTCCTCTTGGGACAGCTAGCAATCTTATGATCCTTGCTCCCACACTTGTAGCAACTCGGACCACTCTGTGTCTGCGTAGCCTCCCACTTCCTCTTGGTTCCCTGTGCAGGCCTACCACCCCTGCTCGAACCACCCTGCTGCTGAGCCCTACTAGACTGAGCCACTGGAGTAGCCGACACTGACTGTGCCCGGATATCCTCCTCAATCTCTGCTGCAGTCTCAACCAGCTCTGCACGCGTAGCATAACTCCTCCCTCTACAGTGAACTCTCAAGTCATCACGTAAAGCCCTCAAGAACCTCCTGATCTGAGCCTCCTCAGGCTCCATAGCCCGACCCCCATAACAAAGAAGTCGACTGAACTCCAAGTCCAGCTCCCGCACTGACCGTGTCCCCTGAGACAACTGAAGGAACTGCACCTCCAAATGATCCAATGCCTCTCTAGGAAAATACTTGCGGTTGAACTCCAAAACGAAGTCAGCCCAAGTCATCTCCCGCTGCACCCTCCTAGCAGCCACAGATCTCCACCACAACTCAGCATCACCACTCAAAAAGTAGACCCCTATGTCGACCCAAAACTCCTCAGGACATCTCAGAGTATGGAAGTTACGTTCCACTCTCGTCCTCCACGCATCCGCAGCAGTAGGATCTACACCTCCTGAAAACTGCTCAGTACGCAACCGACCCATCTCTGTCAACATGCTGAGATAACGAGCATGGACCCCCGCATCCGCAGCCACTGGCTGCCGCTCCTCCGCCACCACTGGTGGCACTACCTGAGCCTGAGCCGGTACCACTGGTGGTAACCGCTCTAACACCTGTGCTAGCAAAGCCGCAACGTCAACACCAGGGACAACCGACCCTTTTTTTTTTTAATAAATAAATAATAAATAATAATATAATAAATAACTACAACTAGTGGTCCCATACCCACTAGCCACCTAACCACATTCACAATCCAACAGCGGAACAACATACCAATAAATATCCAATAAAACAATATCCAATAACCAAATAAGTAATATCCAGCATTAATCCCAAACAGCATAAATCAAACAACCAGCAATCCTAACAATGCTCTAAGACTCAATTCTAGCAACCTAACAATGCCAGATAACCATACAATCAAGTCCCTAGAACATCCTCCTCTTCATTGCCTTTGATTCCACGATCACACTTTGCCTTTACCTGCACCACAAACACAAATTGAGATGCATGAGTATTTGATAAACACTCAGTGAGGCAATCCTCCCATCTACTGGGCTATACACACAAGCAATAAGATCTCTACATGCCACAAACAACAATCAATAAAACAAACCAGGCAATATACATAGCATGCAACATCCATCGTAACTGAACAAGGGGTGTCGACCGACACCAGATGGTGTCGATCGACACTGACTATCTGGTGTCGACCGACACCAAACTGGTGTCGACCGACACCCTGCCCGACACTCCCGAAAACCCTTGTTTGTGTCGACCGACACCTCCACATGGCATCGATCGACACTCGCCAAAGTCCCGAGCCGTCCTCGCGTTGGTGTCGACCGACACCCCAACTGGTTTCGACTGACACCGATGCCGAGCAGCGATTTCCCTCGATCAGAAACTCCGAATCTCGCCTCCAATCTTCTCCAATCCGCTCCTTGCACTCCCAGAAGCCAAACCCAGCCCAGACAGCAACGAAATATCATAGAGAACTCAAAGAAACAACCACATAAGCTCCAAAACACATAGAATCTAGAGATCTTAGCTTAGATAAGCCATGGTCATGCACTCACCTCTTTGCAGGAAGATTCTGACCAACAAGAACGAATTCCCTCACTCCTAGCAAGCTTCTAGCACCTTCCCAGCCTTGGATCTCCCAAGAACAGCAAGGAATCTCTCAATCTCTTCCCAAAAGCTCAAGAACACTCTCTCTTTGTGTTTTCTCTCAAAAACGGCGAATAAGACAAAACCACACGACCCTAGGTTATTTTCTTCCTTTAAAACTCGATTTAGGGATTCCCTAAACCAACCACGCAAACCGGACAATTAAAATTGAACTGACCAAACCAACCACAATTGGTGTCGATCGATGCCTCACTAGGAGGTGTGGATCGACACCCTTACCAAAATACCAAAATTTGGTTTGCGGGTGTTACACTTACACATAATATTTCAAAATAAAAAATATTACTTTTTAAGTGACAAACTAAATTAGTTTTCTTATAAAATTATATGAATTCTTCAATCTCATTAATTTTTAAAATCCCAAAGATAACTTATTTTTTTTTGGTTTTCACTCATCAATTTAATTTATAGTGCTAGATTTCATACTAATGGTTTCATCTTTAGAGAATTTAGTGAAATGACATTTTTGAAATTATACTTTATTTTTATATTTAAGTTCCAGTTGAATATGTTTTGTTTTTTGGATCATTTTTTATTTTAATTAAAGACACAAAAAAAACCAATTGTTTAATTATGTTCTTTTTGTTTTCAAAAACCTCAAATCATAAAATATATATATATATATATATATATATATATATATTATATTGATCTCTGCAGATTTAACAATTGGATCACAAAACAAAATAGTCTTTATAAATGGATAAATGGATAATTATATTGATCTTTAAATATTATATTGATCTTTATAAATTATTTAAAATGATACATGAATATGTGAGATAACCAGAGACATAATAGATAATTACATATGGATCATTTCAACTTTATGATCTTATTGTGTGGTGAATATTGTAAGGAAATATGAAAATAATGACTTATAAGATGTTAATATAAAATAGAAAATGGAGATAAACATTTTAAAAGATTAAAATAAATATATAAGATATACATATCATACAAACTCTAAAACTAAGCTTTTACAATGATATTTGATTTGATTTTTTATAACCCATACAACAACAATAACAAAAAAAATACAAAACAAAACAAAAGAAAACAAAAAAGAGATTTGAGAGTAGTGGAAGAAGATGAGAGAATGAAAGAGTGATAGACTAAGAGAATAAGATAATGAGTATTTATAGGAAGAGAAATGATGAAAAATTACATTTAGAAAAATGAGAGTTACAATTCTAATTTATTGTTTTGTTTTAATACAATTGATTAATACAACTTAGTGGAGAAATAAAGTTAATGCATTATTTATAGGGAGAAGCTATAAAGATTTCAGTTTTATATTATGTGAGTTAAATGTGAAAATTCATTGTTTTAAATTTGTGTTTTAATATAATTTTTTTTTTGTTAAAATTGCATTGCCAAGTGGACCAATAAGGAGAGACTGAAACTCTACTTTTATATATATGATTAGACAATTTTTCTTGTCCAAAAATTTTGGGTAAGAACATAAATAAATTTTATGATTCTCTCACATTTTTTTGACATATAATTTATTTCATTTTGCAATAGAAGATTTATTCATAGTAAGTAAATTAAAAAACTACTTATTAATATTCAATTTTGCATAAATATATAGTAATACAACATAGTCAACCAATTGTAATTATTAAACTTTAGAGTTTTAAATACTTATTTTACGATAATTATTTAGAAATACAAATATAAATTGAAATTTCTTTGCTTTTTTTTTGTTATTTATAAATGATTTTTAATCCTTTTTCTTAAACAACAAATGTAATCCTTGAAATAGTTTATTTTCATAAATACATATTATTTTTATTTATGATTACAAAATATATTAGTTATATACGATATTTTTAAAGATATTTCTTGCATATCTTGTGTTTTAGAGAGCATTTACAAATAAGTTGATTTTAGATATATTTTATATATCCATTAAAACAAATTTGAATTGATTTTTCTTAATTTCACATATCATATATATTAATTAAAATTATATTATTAAGTCTATAATGATTACTTTACTATTTTAAAATCCCTTTTAAAGTAATTTAATTTTTATTTTAAATTATAATTAGTTAATTGTTTTCAAAATTAAACTTGATTTATTTATTTCTTCTTAAAATTGTGAGAAAAATATGCACAAATATTAATTGTAATTATCTTGTCTTGTTTTATTCGTTTTTTCCTAAAATATTTATAAAAATTCAGAAATTTAAATTTGAGATATTTTCAATGGTCAAGAACTATTGTATTTATAGTGAGATTAGGTATATTTAGATAAATATTTAGAAGTTAATATATATAATGTCAAATCTCCTAAAAATTATCTTGTTTCTTGTTTTGTTATAACTAAAATATGAATATTCCATGTGAGATTATCTCATAAAATTGTTTTAGATTTGCAGTTAATGAAATCTTGGCAATCAAGCAAGTTTGTAAGATTCAGAAATAAAAATATTTGATTTAAATTAAAATCATTGAAAAATCAATAGCCAAGATTTAATTTCATTTTGATAATCAGCGGTAAATATTTGAGAGATAATTGGGTCAACTAATCAGGTAAATGACCGCACATATCCATCTTAATTTAAAAGCTTAAAATTTTTTATTTCATTGATATACTAATGTATGAATATTTATTGATTACTAAACTTTTTATTTAAATCTACCAAAACAAAGTTTTATATTTGGGTCAACTAAAATTTTTATTGATTACTAATAGTATAAATACTTAAATAATCGAATATACTCCCACATCACATTATATGCTTCTTTAGTTCCACTGAAAACTTGACGATGAGCTATAATAAGAAAATAAAATTTTATATTTCTTATAAAAAGATTTTAAAATCTCATTCATATGATAACATCCATTTTTAATAAAACGGAAGTACACGACATCAAATTGGTAGACCATATAATATTAATATATGTTATAATTAAAATTAATTATTTAATAGGTTATATGGAATAATTATTTGATAGGTTATATAGATCTAGGATTAGGATTAGGATCCTCTTAAAAAGTATATTCCAAAGAATAAAATAAAATCTCCAAAAAATATTCAATTAACCATATATAGACAAAAAAAACTCAAAAATTAATAGAAATTAATCACTCTTCCATATATTACAAGTGATTTCCGATTATACCAAAAATAAAATCTTACCTGACATTATAAGAAATTTTGAATGAGTAACAAGTCAAAATTTGAATATTTAAATTTATTTCATAATTTTTTTGTTGGATTGTATAGTTTTATATACTATAATAAACTTTTTAAATAATTTAAATTGGAATCTTTAAAAATAGTATAATTTGATATTTTTAAGAATAACATAAATATATGATAGATCAAAAAGTTAAAAATTATAAATACTTTAATTTGATTTGTTATAGCACGGATCAATAATATGTCACTATAATATGAAAAAATTTCAAGAGCACGGGTTAAAATTTCAAAAATATGATTTTTTGGATTTAATTTAAGTTTGGAATAATGTTGTTTGGTAGGCTTTCTCGGCCATGATGATTTTAACAAACATACGTTAGATATTTGGACCTAAAATTAATATGTATTATACCATATGTTAAGTCATAGAATTAACAATCAAAATACAATATATAATTTTAAACACTAAACAAGTCAAATAAAATTAACAAACAAAAAATTATTTTTTTTATCACACAACTTAATCCATGTTATACCGCGAGCCAAAATCTAGATATATTATGATATATCTTACAAAATAGATGTTATTTTCATAAGTCATATTCAATATATGATTTCATGGCATAGTGTTTCATCCAAAAAAACTTTTAAAACAAATAAAATAATCACATATACGATGTTTTAAATAAAAATTACCAAATAAACAAAAAAATAAATTTTAATCTGTGCTAGAGTACGGGTCTTATTCTAGTAGTATGTATCTTTCAAATAACATATCAATTTCAGTTTCATGAATTAATTTGAATGTCTTCCAAATAACATTTGTTTCAGTTTTTGTCCGTTTACGTATAATGTGGTCCACCACCTAATGACCAATGCGTATAAAACATATCACGGCGACTAAAAATATAATAGGAAATAAAATAACTTGAGATTGTCAATGACGTGATTTGTGACTAGTTGATCGACAAGAAGACGGCCACGTTGAAAGCTTTGAATTACAGCTATACATTATAACAAGATACATTTCACTATATATGTTTCCTTAACTGTACTTACGTGAACACTTATTTATAGTACGAAGACGTGTTTTGTTTCTCGCCCAAACCAACTCACTTTTTATTTTTTATTTTCTTTTTTCTATTTCCTCCTTCGTCTTCAAACCAAAATCCCCATTTTCCTTATCTCTACAAGATACAGAGAAAAAGAGAAAGATCTATAATTGTTTTTTAAAAACACCATTTCTACGGCTGCAAATCTTGAAGTTCTCCAGGTTAGTGTTTATTTCATTTCTCCTTCTTTATTTTTCTGGGTTCATTGTTGACAGAGTCCATTACATCACTTTGTTACGAAAATGCGATTCTTCATTTGCATTAATATTGATCTTTTACAGCTATGATTTAGGAGTTCTTTTTCTGATGATTCTTGCTTTTCCTAAACCCAATTGAATGCTTCAAACACACAAAATTAGGCTTAAACCCCAAAATGTCAATTGATGCAAGTTTTAACGCGTTAACTGTGTAAAACCAACGTACATGATATGTTGTTAAATTTATTGGAGATTCATATTTTTACTAGTACAGGTAGTGATATTATATAGGATCAAATCAGTTTTCTCAATCGATGAAACAATTTATATTGGTTACCAAGACGTACGCGTGAATAAGCATAGCATTGTTTGGCCGGTTGAGCCATAACTTTGAAGTGGACCCGATGAGTTGATGGGTACATAGCAACCACACCATACATTTGAGATCTTTTGTTATTTTGTTTCCAAAAATAAAAGTTTTTTTCAAATGACAGCAAAAAGAAAGAAATATATTTTATTTTTTATTCTTTTTCTGTTGTTTACAGGAGTTTTTTTTTTTCGTTAAGAAAAAATTAGTTAGCTCTTTTGAATATTTCCAAAATATAGAAAAATTAAGTGTTAATATCATCTAAGAATTATTTGAAACTTGAAAACACAGATTTTTTAAATTGGTTTAGCTTTAGATCATTGACGTGGAACATCTCAAATGAATAGGACGAATGAATTACCACGTAAAAAAAAACGGTGTATGTCAAGGATCGATTGGATGATCGTGTCAATGGTTGGAATGCAAAGCTTTTATCAAAAGGTGGTAAGGAGATTATGATTAAATCGGTGGCTTTGGCACTTCCCACGCATGTGATGTCCTGCTACAAATTGCCGCAAGAGTTGACATCTAAATTAACGAGTGCTATTTCCACTTTTTGGTGGAAATCCAACGATAAGGCTCATGGTTTACATTGGGTGGCTTGGGATAAACTATGTAAGGATAAGTGTGATGGGGGTCTAGGTTTCAGAGCCTTGGAACAATTTAATGATGCTATGTTAGCAAAACAGTATTGGCGTTTAATTCAACACCCGACGTCATTAATGGCGAGGGTTTTGAAAGGCCGATATTTTAGCAATAAACACCCGCTTATGGCCAAAAAACCTTCTAATCCCTCCTTTGCCTGGAGGAGTATTTTTTCAACGAAAGATTTAGTGGAATATGGAGCGCGATGGGCGGTAGGTTCGGGTAGTTCTATTTCGGTTTGGAGAGATCCATGGATTCCGGATATTAGACCACGTCCTGCCAATGGTCGGGGACGACTCTGGTTACCGAGCTTGATGGTGAACCACTTAATTAATCCTGTCACGAAGGATTGGCACTTGCCTACTCTAGAAGAGTTTCTGGATCCGGGGGATATACCGATTATTCGGCGTATGTCGGTCAGTAAGGTCCAGCAACGGGATCGGTTAGTATGGCATTTTACCAAGTCAGGGAAGTATACGGTTAAATCAGGTTATAGATTAGCCAGAGAACTGATGACGGAAGTCGAATACGGACCAACATGTATGGCCCTCAGGGCCCAGGTGTGGAAGCTGGATGTTCCCCCAAAGGTCCAACATTTTTTCTGGCAGATTGCGTCGGGCACCCTCCCAGTGCTCGAACGACTTGCGTATAGGGGTATCCGGTGTGATACACTCTGCAAACGGTGTGGGGCTGCACCAGAAACTATCAATCATGCTCTCTTTGAGTGCCCTCGCTCGCTCGATGTTTGGGAGTTGTCCCTAGTTTCGTTCGTCCCCGATGGCTTTCCATTTGCTTCAATTTATGCAAATTTAGACTTTATTTTTTGGCGGGCAGCCTCTCAGTCGGGGGATTCGGATGTAGCTAATCGTCTTCCTTGGATACTTTGGACATTATGGAAAGATAGGAATAAAAAAGTTTTTCAGGGGTTACAAGCCGAGCCGACGGAAATTCTACACCAGGCGAATAATGATAAATTACTATGGGAAGAAGCAAAATCCTATTCGGATAGGTATTTGCATACTACGCCTCTGGTGGAGGATAGGGGAGCGTTTCCTCGATGTCAGATTGATGGTTCTTGGAAAGGGTCAGATGCTATGCAGGGTCTAGGATGGTGGTGTTGTAGTGATGATGATGCGACTCTCCTTTTGGGAGCACGGAGTCAGAGATGCGGTCCTACATCCTTACATGCAGAGCTACAAGCCTTGATTTGGGCTATGGAGTCACTCTTGGCGGCTGGAGTTGGATGTCAAAGCTTTGAGACAGACTGTGCAGAATTGGTGGCGATGGTGCAGACGCCTGACGATTGGCCATCTTTTTCGAACCTGTTAGAGGAGTTTCTTGTGCTCAGACCATGCTTTTCCTCGTTCTCCCTGATCAGGATCTCTAGAGAGCTCAATGTAAGGGCAGATTGTCTAGCCCGTTCTTCAAGATTGCTTTCCTCTGAAATTTCCTTTGTAAACTCTTTTCCTCCGGTTTGGGCAACCAATCTTGGAGTTATTTTTTTAATTTGATTAATGTTTGGTTGAAAAAAAAAAAAAAAAAAAAAAAAAAAAAAAAAAAAAACGGTGTATATAAGTATTTATCAATGCAGTTCTAAAATTACAGTTTTTGTTTTCTAAAATACAGTTTCTCTTAAATAAAATATGAAAGAATTTATACAACTCAAATTCAGAAACCAAAAGGAAAACTTAAAATTCGAAAACCAAAAAATTATGAAACTGTATTTATTCTTTTTTCTCTTTATGATTGTTGTTTGATTTGCAGAGAGAATTCTAGGGATCTCAGATGCATGCAATGCAAGAAACATTTATAGGTTTCAAGTGCATGCAATTGTTAGTGTTCTTCTTTTCTCTTTCTAGCCGATAACATCATTTTCCAATACATATAGGGCAAGTGAAGTAAGTGACTACGTATGTCAAATTCCATTCAGCTGAGAAACCACAGCTTAGTGGCAAACCACTAGACATTGCATATTATTGATATACATATTAGGTAGATGTTATATGTGGAGAATTTAGGTCAGATTGATTTTTAGTGGGCTAAACCACTAGACTTTTCATATCAGTTTGTGATTTTAGTAAATGTAAAACCCAAATTCATTTTTCCAAATCATGTTATAGAGAATTGTAAAGGGAAAAAGGCGAACATTCTAATGAATTAAGAACTCGCTAGAGCCTAGAAGTCCTTTTCCCTGGCCAATATTTTATTGTGAATATTCTCTAATATATTTTTTTGTTTCCCCTCGCATATGCTTTTTTCAACCATCAAAAAAAAATATATAAATGCCAATTGAATTGACTTTAAGGGTCTATACTTATCAATCATTTTTGTTAATGAAATGAATCAATAATACAAGTCAAGTCAGAAGATTAATTAACTAGTATAAATTTTTAAAATAACGAAAAACTTATATAGGTGTCAACTAATTATGTAAATAATTTGAATTTGTTATAGGGTGGGAGAAAAGAAGAAAAAATGGATCAGAAAACAAACTATGCAATTCAAGTAGAAGAAGAGCTTCCAAGTCTACTGAGAAAAGCCACAACAGAAGAAATGGTTGGCTTTGACAATTACAAAGATAGTGCTCATCCTAGTCCTCACATAATCAGTCGTTTTCATCCTTCTCATAACTCCACGCCTACTTTGGTATATTATTTATTTTTATTTATCACTTTCCACATTCGCAAGAATCAGGTTACAAACTTATTATATAACTAACTCCGAGCAAATTATGTTACACAATATTTATATGGACAGGACGGTCAAGAAGCATCATCAGTATCAATAGACTCAATGGAAGGTCATCACAACTACAATGAGACTCCACCATGGACTCATCAAAGAAAACCATCAATCTCAATGCCAACTTCACCAAATATTCTCATGATCTCTGATCCAACGACATCTTCATCTTCCGACAACAACACAAACGGTGGATCCACTGGCAAATCTGTTAAGTTTCTCTCTCAGCCTATCACCAAAGTCTCATCTCTCTACATAGAAACTGGTAACGGTGATAATGATCGTCGTCGTAGCAATGATAATCATCATCATCATCAACATCAACAACATCAGAGTGGTCGTCAACATCAAGATCATATTCCGGCGACGCACAAGCTTAAAGACAATAGGTACAACTCGTTCAAGACTTGGTCGGGGAAACTCGAGAGACAGTTCACAAGAAAACCAGCTTCTATTGAACCGGAGACACCAAAACGGAATAACCCGAATATGAATACCAATGAAGCCATGCCTGTGGACCGCTACTATGATGCCTTGGAAGGTCCTGAATTGGAGACTCTACGGGTACGTACCAACGCTTATTTTTCGATATCTATATTACATTTCAATTAATACGATTTAGTTTCGATCATATATTAAAGCATTACGGCTCATATAACTCTCTGAAACAACGAATACAGATACAATAATTGCGTTAATATTTGTGATAAGCTTTTGGTTTAATGTTTTATAACACACTTATTTTTTCTTACGTCGCAGCCACAAGAAGAGATCGTTCTACCAAATGATAAAAAGTGGCCGTTTCTTCTCCGTTACCCGATCTCCACCTTTGGTATGTGCCTAGGAGTGAGCAGCCAAGCCATAATGTGGAAGACCCTAGCGACCGCAGAGCCAACCAAGTTTCTTCACATACCTCTTTGGATCAACCAGGGTCTCTGGTTCATCTCAGTCGCTTTGATCCTCACCATCGCCACCATCTACCTCCTCAAGATCATCCTCTACTTCGAAGCCGTACGCCGTGAATACTACCATCCAATCAGAATCAACTTCTTCTTTGCTCCTTTCATCTCTTTACTTTTCTTGGCCCTCGGTGTCCCACCTTCCATAATCACAGATTTGCCGCATTATCTTTGGTACCTCCTTATGTTTCCTTTCATCTGTCTTGAGCTCAAAATCTACGGTCAATGGATGTCTGGTGGCCAACGCCGGCTCTCTCGAGTTGCCAACCCGACGAACCATCTCTCGGTCGTTGGGAACTTTGTCGGGGCTTTGCTTGGTGCGTCCATGGGACTTAGAGAAGGCCCTATATTCTTCTACGCCGTTGGGATGGCTCATTACTTGGTTCTGTTCGTGACTCTATACCAAAGGCTACCGACCAACGAGACTTTGCCTAAAGATCTTCACCCTGTCTTCTTCCTCTTCGTCGCGGCTCCAAGTGTTGCCTCCATGGCTTGGGCTAAGATCACTGGCTCCTTCGATTATGGCTCCAAAGTTTGTTACTTTATAGCCATTTTCCTCTATTTCTCATTGGTACGTTTACATATAAGTTTTAACTCATACGTCTTTCCTTCTACAGAAAAGCATTCACTAATACAAATCTTCCCTCTCTTTGATTTATAGGCTGTTCGGATTAATTTCTTCCGTGGAATCAAGTAAGTCTTAAGCAAATTACTTCTGCTACGGTTTGGTTTTCAGTTATCCGCTGGCTTAGCTTCTTATACATTTTTTTTTTCCTTGTAGATTTTCGTTGTCCTGGTGGGCGTACACATTTCCGATGACCGGTGCTGCAATTGCAACCATCAGGTATGCAACAATCGTTAGGAGCACCATGACTCAAATCATGTGTGTGGTCCTCTGTGCCATTGCAACATTAGTCGTGTTTGCACTGCTCGTGACAACCATCATCCATGCCTTTGTTCTTCGAGAACTTTTCCCCAATGACCTTGCCATAGCCATCAGCAACCGCCCAAGACCCAAACAGAATAGCCATCACCGGTGGCTCGACCAACTGAGAAACGTAAGCTCAGAGAACATCGAGAATTACTTGAAATTCACAGACTCGGACAGCAGTCACAGTAATGATCTAGAAGCTTGCAATGTCAAAATTCAAGAGAGTGACTCAGCGTAAATCGGAAGATCACAAACATTTTTCAACCCCTGATATAGATTCGTATCCCAAGTTTTGGTTTTGATTTGTTGTCAGTGTCTCTGACACAAGTGAGGAACTAAGTAACCTATATGTTGCTGTGGTTCTAATGAGCATGTGTGTAAAGTAGTAGTAAACAAACGGAAGGGGTTGTCTACAGTGGTGAAAACGAACAAGTATCTCTTAAACCGGAACTATTTACAATGTGCTGAACCAGAAATCTTATAAGACATGTAAACTTGTTTTGCTTCAATAAAATAAAAGTTTTGAGGGGTTATCATTGTATTAACAGCATGAGAACTATGATGATGGACAATATTTTGGTTCGAGTCAGATCAGCTAAGCTAAGAGTTTCAGTTTCACATAATCTACTTTCAGAACTTAATGGATACCAAAGCACTATACTCAAGCCTATAGTACTAAAGGGACAACAAAATAATCATCTTACCAATTGGCTAACTAGGGGAAAGTTCTGATAAGATCAAATAAGCTATTAAAATTCTCATAACCATTTGACATAAGAACTTGAGATGTATTGAAAAATCTCAATTTTACAAAAACAGATTACAGAAACAGAAATCAAGAACCTTCAAGAAACAAAAGGCATAAGAAATCAAAAGCTTGAACTCAGCAACAAACTAGCAGTAGAATTTCACATTGTCCTAGGAACAAATCTAAATTCTCAAAGCCAAAGTGACAAAATCTTCCAAAAAAAAAAACCTAGTTCCTGTACAAAAGATTTCAATGCATACATACCCGAGGAAGAAGTCCAATTCAGTTTCGATTTCATATCCCATTCAACCGCCAAAGAAAGAAAAGAATCCACGTTTCTTAGGCTCTTCCTCAACCATAACAGCCTTCATACTATCTTGCTCCACGAGTCTCCAAGCTGCCTGCTCAAATGCCAATCCAGCAAGCGTTGGTGGCTTATTCAGAACAAGCGGAAACCCTCGATTCGTACTTCGAATAACCTCAGAATCTTCAGGAATCGCACCTAGCAACGACAACCCTAACATCTCCTGCACATCCAACACTGACATCATATCCTCTCCTTTAATCATATCAGTTCTCACTCTGTTCACAATCATCTTTATATCTCTTATTCCATCGCATTCGAGCAAACCAGTAACCCTATCTGCGTCCCGCAACGCTGTTATATCCGGAGTTGTTACAAGAATCGCTTCATTAGCCGGAGTAATGGCTGTTATGAATCCGGCATCGATTCCTGCAGGGCAATCGATGATGATAAAATCCGGTGAACCTTCCGGTCTCGTTTTCAACGCATCAACAAGCCATTCCAATGCTTTTCCACCAAATCCCATCGGAAGTTTCGATCTAGGTTTCGAGATACATAGCAATTCGAAATTCGACCAACGCTTATCGCGTACCAGAGCTTGATCTAGACGGCAATCTCCGTTTATAACCTCGACGCAGGTGTAATTGACTCGATTCTCTAACCCTAGGAGGAGATCTAGGTTACGTAGTCCAAGGTCCGCGTCAATGGCTACAACTGAGAAACCGTAACGAGCGAGAGAGAGACCGACATTTGCGGTGGTTGTCGTCTTCCCAACTCCGCCTTTTCCGGAGGTGATTACAACGATTCGCGGCTTTTCTCCGGCGAGCTCAGGCTTGCGATTAAACTGGAGTACGGATCGTATTGGACTCCGTCTGATAGGGTTTTTGACGAATCTTGGTGATGATGATGTTAGAGGATTGTGTGAGAGCGACGATGGAAGGAGAAGAGATTGATGATTCGTGGAGAACAATCTCAGAGACGCCATTGATAGCGCTGCTGCTTCAGCTGTCTCTAGAGAGAGACAGAAATGTTTCACTGAGCGTTGTGGCTTGAGAGGGTTTACGGTTTATCAAGAACTTTTTGAGATTCCGGTTTTTATTTTCTCCACTCTAAACCGGTTTAAGATTTAACCAATCGCACAAATAATGTGTTGGTTCTACCGGTTTATTATGTATGATTCATCCGTATTACAAACAAATGGCGAAATGAACAATCAAATAAGTACTCTCTCTACAAGTTACAAAACCAAACAAAATTATACCAAATACAAACCGAATTTCAGATACCGGTACACCGCTTTGGTTTACCGGTTAATGTCTTGTCCCCTCCCCTTTATATATAGCAATGTCTATTTTTATCTGCCAGCGTTGGTCATTAGCTGAGAGAACACTTGGCTGCTACTGATTATGCCTGAAGTTCCATCATCTGCACTGTCCCTCTCTGTGTTTGAGCCACTATAAGGACCTCGTCGAGCTGTTCCTGAACCGGTATCGTCTCCATTAACTTCTTCAGGCTTGTCTAACGGTCCGGATTCTTGAAGCTGAAGCACATGTTCCAAATTCCACAGAACATCACCAATCGTTGGTCTATCCACACCGTAGTCCGCACAGCATTTCTCTGCAGTTTCGGCGAACTTTTTCAACGAGCACGGTTTGATCTGATCAGCGATATTCGGATCAACAATTTGATCAAGCATCCCTTTCTTTTGCCACTCGATAGCCCATTCTGCTAAATTCACTTGCTCCCTAACAAGCAACGGATCAACAGCTGGTCTAGCGCAAAGAACTTCGAATAGAACAACACCAAATGAATAAACATCGGATTTATCCGTGAGCTGTTGTCTTCTGAAGTATTCAGGATCAAGATATCCGAAGCTTCCTTTAACACCGGTGCTCACATGTGTCTCATCAATACAAGGACCTGATCTTGAGAGTCCAAAGTCTGCAACTTTGGCTACATAGTTGTTATCTAGTAAGATATTGGTGGATTTTATATCCCGGTGGATGATTCCTTGCGAAGAACCGGTGTGAAGGTAATGAAGACCTCTGGCTGCACCAATGCAGACCTCAAGACGTTGTTTCCAAGATAAAGGCGGGTTGGTGGATCCGTATAAGTGACTTTTGAGCGGTCCTTTATCCATGTACTCATAAACCAGAATCATCTCAGACTGTTCTTCGCAGTATCCAACAAGCGAAACCAGATGGCGATGACGGATCTTAGAGAGAATGGTTATCTCAGAGAGAAACTCTGGTAAGCCCTGTCTTGAACCAGGCGAGCCTCTCTTCACAGCTACTCTGGTGTTGTCTTTAAGAGACCCTTTAAAGACCATCCCAAATCCACCAACTCCGATTACTAAACTTTTGTCAAAGTTATTGGTTCCGGATTGTAACTCCGCGAAAGAGATTCTCAGAGTTTGATAGCCACTAGAACTAACAGTTCTCTCAGTTGTTCTACTGTTAGAACTGCCTCTAAACCTTCTCAATGGTGTCCATCCAGTGCTCTCTGAACTCCTGGTCTTGGTGTTCTTACGCCTGCACAAGCACAAAGCGCACAAGAAGAGTAGAGACAAGAACACAAATCCTCCCAAAACTGAGCCAACCACGATCCAAACAACACTTCTTTTCCCAGATCCCTCTTTAACACTCACAGTCACAGGGCTCACAATCCTCATAATCTCAACTCCATTCAATAGAGCATTAACTCTAGACGGATTACTAAGATCAGAAGGTCCAACACTAATCCTCAACATTCCAGAACGATCAGACTCAGCAACGAAATCAATGTACAACGGAGAAGCAAGCACATGGAAGTTAAGCGTGGAGAGATCAACATCTTTATACGCAAGATGATCATTGATAAAGACATTGAAATAGAGCTGGTTAAGCGAAGTACTCACGACATCGCAGAAATGCAAACGAACCAAATGTAGAACTTGTTTCGAATCAACAGGGAACCCCCAACTAATGTTAAACTTTGCCTGCAACTCCTGATTATCTCGGTTCATCTCCTGAGCAGTCATGTAAACATTATCAGGAGCAATCTCTCTCGTGGCACCACCTTTTTGATAATTAGGAGAATGAGTAGTCCAAGCACGTTTCGCAGCAGCTCTCAAGAGAATATAATCATCATCAACAACCCAAGTCCTCCACAATGTATCATTAAAGGGCGTCAATTTCGAACCACCAACGTTGATTCTATGAACAGTCTCAAGAACTTGAGATGACAAGTTACTGAAGATTTGAGCTGAGTTAGGTATAACAAGCTTAGTACCATGATCTATTATAAAATCAGTAGGTGCTGAAAACACTTCAACCGCATTAACAAACCCAAATCCAGAAGCTTTAAGAGGGATAAACGAAACTTCTAAAACAGGATCATCGATTTTGAGTACAAATTCTCTAACCACGACGGAGCTAGTAACGAAACTGTTCATCACGGAGAACCCATTAAACAAAACTCGAAATTTCGCAGACCTTAGGTCAAAGCTCGAAGCTTTAAAAGGCGCGAAATGGAGACGGATAAAGTGAGTGCCATTGCTGGTGACTTTGAATTTGTATGCTCCTCCTCCGGTGGGGAAAACACGAGCCGTGTGGTATAAAACGGGTGAATCCGGAGATGGGTTCGGGTCAGAAACCGAAACGGATCGATCGGTTGAGAGGAAACTCGAGCCCGGGTTTGAAGAGTCGCTGAGAAAAGAACGGATTGAGAAGAAAGATGTGGTGGTGTTAGCTCCAGAGTTAAGAAGGTAATTATCAGTTGGAGTGAATGAAGAAGCGAGACAGAGATGAAGATGAGAGAAGAAGAAGAAGAAGAAGAAGAAGAAGAAGAAGAGAAGGGTTTGGATTAGATTTATTGGAAACGCCATTAGAGTGAAGCTTTTGGGGAGAGGTTTGAGAAGGTTTTTTGTTTTGATGATTGATGTTAAAGGAGAGAAGAGAGTGCGTGTTTGCTGTCGCTTCTCTGTATTCATTTTTCTCATTTTTCCCCCACTAAAGTGTGAGTGAAAGAGGAAAGTGTTTGTGAAATCATTAGGGAAAGCGAATTTTGTCAAACAACAATGGGAAACCAAAGGAGGCTTAAACCTGCCTTTTTGTTTTTGTTTTGTGATTCGGTGGCAATCATTTTCAAAAAGGTTTTGCTTTTTATATAGTTTTCATTTTTTTTTACTGATTTGGTAAAGTAAATAAAAGGAAACTTTAGATTAATCATTTTCTTTAAGCTATTAGTAAGCATGTTAAGTTCATTTAAATCTGTTATTTTCATGAGATGTGTTTTAGACTATAAAGAGAACAGAGAATCTGGTTGATTAACCTTGATGATTAACTGATGATTGTGGTTTTGGTACCAACAAGGTTTTGAGTTTGGACCGACACATTAAAGAAATAAATAAGTATATTGTAGAGTAGACAGGTAAATTAGGTAATTTAATGGGTAAATAATATTATTTTATTCAATTAATCTAAATATTTAAATATTTAAATAACTTTGGTCCCAAAAAAAAAAAACTTTAATAATTAAAACTATATAAATAGAAAAATATCCAAAACATTATCTGACTTGAAACATTAATGTGTATTCCCATCTATGGCTCTTGTATTCACAGTGGTGTCACCAAATCCACTATCACCCACACTATCATCGCACCACGTGTCCCCTTCCCGCCATGGCTTTCGTCACGGCTTATCATCAACAATAACCATCCGCCGGAACAAATCTTCGATAAGATTCCCTTTACTAACATCACCGCGTCATGTTTCAATTCGGCGCGTGAAAGTCTTCTCACAACTCCGATTCCCTCTAATCTCTCCCGACGATCACTGGTCCCAATGGGCCACTCTCTTCGCCGCCGGAGCCTTCGGTGTTTGGTAAATCACCTCAATATCCCTCTTTGTGAGTTCTTAAGAGTTTTGTATACTGAAATCTCTGAAATTTACCAAGGTCGGAGAAGACGAGACTTGGAAGTATGGTGAGTGGTGCGTTGACCAGCACGTTGCTTGGTCTCGCCGCGAGCAATTTAGGGCTGATTCCGTTCGAAACGCGGAGCTCACAGCAGCCTACAAACAAGAGGAGGAGTATTGGAAGCAGCGAAGTAGACAACTTTGGCTTACTCTTGGAGATAAGAATTCGGGATATTTCCATGCTGCAACAAAAACCAGAAGAGCCATTAATAATATTTCAGTGCTAGAATCCCCCCTGGGCAATAAAGTGTATGAGGAAAGCGAAATTGTTAAAACTATCTCTGAGTATTTCCAAGATATATTTACCTCCCAGGAGGGAGATAGAGAAAGGGTAGTCCAAGAAGCTCTCCAACCGTGTGTTACACCGGAAATGAATGAAAAACTTATTGCCATGCCATCACCCACAGAGATCAAAGCCGCCTGCTTTGATATACACGCGGACAAAGCCCCAGGGCCTGATGGATTTTCAGCTAGTTTCTTCCAAACCAACTGGGATACGGTGGGAAATGCCATTATAGCAGAAGTCCAAGCTTTCTTCATATCCGGCAACCTGCCACAGAAAATAAACCATACGCATATCAGACTTATACCAAAAACAAAAACAGCTCAGAAAGTGTCTGATTACAGACCCATTGCCCTCTGATCAGTCTACTACAAGATCATTGCTAAACTCCTTGCAAAAAAGACTACAACCTGTTCTAAATGATTGTATATCCAAAAATCAGTCTGCTTTCGTCCCTCAAAGAGCCATCTCCGATAATGTCTTAATTACCCACGAAACTCTGCATTACCTTAAGACCTCTGGAGCTGAGAAAAGATGTTTTATGGCTGTTAAAACAGACATGAGAAAGGCTTACGACAGACTTGAATGGGATTTTATCAAAGCAGCTTTAGAAAGGTTAGGTTTCCACAGTACCTGGATCGGGTGTCTGATGCAATGTGTCACCACGGTCACTTACTCCTTCCTAGTAAATGACCAAGCAAAAGGACTGGTTGTCCCTCAACGAGGCATCAGACAGGGCGACCCCCTCTCCCCCTACCTCTTCATTATCTGCAGTGAGGTTTCATCAGGTCTTTGTCTAAAAGCACAGAGAGAAGGAAGCTTGATTGGCATCAGAGTGCGAAAGGAAGCCCCAGAGTAAACCATTTACTCTTTGCTGACGATACAATGTTCTTCATTCGGTCGGATCAGCAGAGCTGCCACAAACTGAAAAGCATCCTACAAAAGTATGAGTCAGCTTCAGGTCAGAAAATAAACCAGGATAAATCATCAATCACTTTTTCTGTCAAAACTCCCCAGTACAGAAGAACACAAGCAAAAGCTACTCTCAATATACAAAAGGAAGGAGGTCAAGGTAAGTATCTTGGTCTCCCTGAGCTGTTCGGAAGAAAGAAAAAGGATTTGTTTACCTCAATAGTGGATCGAATTAAACAGAAAGCCCTCAGTTGGTCCTCGAGGTTTCTATCCACTGCAGGAAAGCTCACCATGCTCAAAGCGGTCCTCTCTGCGATGCCTACCTACACTATGTCATGCTTCCACCTACCGGGATCACTTTGCAAACGCCTCCAATCAGCCCTTACAAGATTTTGGTGGGACACAAACACGGAAAAGAAAAAGATGTCGTGGTTAGCCTGGAAAAAATAACAAAACCAACCAAATTTGGCGGTTTGGGTATCAGAGACATAAAACATTTTAACAAAGCATTGCTGGCTAAACTTGCCTGGAGATTACTGACGAAGCCCCATACCCTCTTTGCAAAGGTCCTTCTGGGGAAATACTGTAAAAACGAATCTTTCTTGGAGTGTAGAGTCTCACCCTCAGCTTCGCATGGTTGGAGGAGTATTTGTATGGGCAGAGATCTTCTCAAAGCCAATCTGGGCATGTTAATAGGCTCTGGCAGCTCCACCCCTATTTGGAGAACACCATGGTTGTCTGTCTCCATCCCTTCTGCCCCCATGGGCCCCCCACAAGAGATTCATAAAACCTTACAGTAGCGGATCTCATTCTGCCAGAAAGCGGAGAGTGGAATGTGGACCTCATTAGACAACTCTTACCAGCTTATGAATCAGATATCCGAATGTTAAAACCTAGCTTAAGAGGAGCTAAGGATACATGGGCATGGCTACCTACAAAAGATGGGGTATACACGGCGAAATCAGGCTACTTTGAGTCCACCAAACTTGCGGATGAAAACAACTCACTGAGCCAGCTCAATCCGAGTACCACAGAAAATTTCAACTGGCACAAATACATCTGGGCTCTTAAAACATCCCCAAAAACCAAACTCCTCCTATGGAAAGCTGTCCATAATGCCTTACCCGTGGGCGCAAACCTCCTCCATAGAACCATCACTGATTCTTCCAAATGCCCCATTGCGATGGTGAAAAAATGACACTGCATCTCTTCTTCAATTGCCCTTTTGCGTCAAGAGTCTGGTCCATGCTCCCTGTTAAACACCCCTTTAGATCGGAAACTATAAATTCAACTATGGAAGGTTTTGCGCTTATGAATAACCTCATCTGCCTACCTCCTACCGGTATAGGTTATGGTCCCATTGCTCCGTGGTTGATCTGGGCATTATGGACCACCCCGAACCAGCTAATCTTCAACAAAAAGGCTGTATCGGCGGAGGAAGCTCTGTCTATCGCCATGCAAAGAGCCAGAGAATGGCAGAAAGCCCAAGTCCCCCCCTCCGAAAACAGATCAACGTCACACTCCAAACCCACAGCCCCCTCGACTTCGATCTAATACCACCTATTTCACAGATGCCGCTTGGCGCGACGGATCAGCTGGTCTTGGCTGGGCGATTATAGATCAATCCGGTCAGATCCAAGCCGAAGGTTCCTCCTCGACGACCCATGTTAGTTCCCCGTTGATGGCTGAAGCGTTGGCAACTCTCACAGCAGTGAGAGTTGCAATCGAATCGAACATCAGGGATATCTCCTTCGCTTCCGACTCGTTTATGCTGGTCCAAGCTCTTAATCAGAAGTTCCACCAGAAGGAACTTCATGGGACTCTCCACGATGTCCTTTCCCTATCCTCTAATTTCAATGTCTGCTCTTTCAATTTCGTTTCCCGAACTCTGAATCACCATGCTGATCGTCTGACAAAGAATGCCCTTCGATCTGTCGTTCTATAATCCCTAAATTTTATTTAATTGAAAGTCGTATTTTGTTCAAAAAAAAAAAAAAAACCTTGGTGATTAACGGATGATTGTGGTTTTGGTACCAACAAGGTTTTGAGTTTGGACCGACACATTAAAGAAATAAATAAGTATATTGTAGAATAGACAGGTAAATTAGGTAATTTAATGGGTAAATAAGATTATTTTATTCAATTAATCTAAATATTTAAATATTTAAATAACTTTGGTCCCAAAAATAAAAACTTTAATAATTAAAACTATATAAATAGAAAAATATCCAAAACATTATCGGACTTGAAATATTAATGTGTATTCCCATCTATGGCTCTTGTATTCACAGTGGTGTTACCAAATCCACTATCACCCACACTATCATCGCACCACGTGTCCCCTTCCCGCCATGGCTTTCGTCACGGCTTATCATCAACAATAACCATCCGCCGGAACAAATCTCCGATAAGATTCCCTTTACTAACACCACCGCGTCATGTTTCAACTCGGCGCGTGAAAGTCTTCTCACAACTCCGATTCCCTCTAATCTCTCCCGACGATCACTGGTCCCAATGGGCCACTCTCTTCGCCGCCGGAGCCTTCGGTGTTTGGTAAATCACCTCAATATCCCTCTCTGTGAGTTCTTAAGAGTTTTGTATACTGAAATCTCTGAAATTTACCAAGGTCGGAGAAGACGAGACTTGGAAGTATGGTGAGTGGTGCGTTGACCAGCACGTTGCTTGGTCTCGCCGCGAGCAATTTAGGGCTGATTCCGTTCGAAACGCCGTCGTATGACTTCTTCATGGAGTTTCTCTTGCCGCATACGATTCCGTTGCTGTTGTTTAGAGCTGATCTCCGTCGTATTATCCGATCTACTGGGTCGTTGCTCATTGCATTTTTAATTGGATCTGGTAAAGGTTTTGTCTTTGCTTAGTTTAGATCCGTAGGTTAGGTCTTGGAGAATTATGTGACAATGTCATTGATGATGTGGGTTAGTGGGATTATTGATTGATGTTGGTTTGGTGGCAGTTGCGACGATTGTTGGAACTGTGGTGGCTTTTGTGTTGGTACCAATGAGATCGCTTGGTCCGGATAACTGGAAAATTGCAGCTGCTCTCATGGGGAGTTACATTGGTGGATGTAAGTTTGTCTGGAGCTTCTTCATTGCTTCTTTCGCTTGTTAACCTGTCAAAGGTACTCAATGTTGATTTAAAAAGGTTCTAGGCTTCTAGCTTTACTTTAGATTCTAACAATCTGACATTCTTGGATATTTAAAGTAAAGAGAAAAATCTTGCTAAAATTGGCTTGTACAATGTTTCTCAGAGATTAGGAATAGCTTCTTTGTGAGAAAAGATAATAACTCTTTTGTTGGTTCTTTTTCTTGTTTATGCTCTGCAGCTCTTAATTTTGTTGCGATTTCGGAGGCTCTACAGATCACACCATCTGT